>NC_056699.1:14133289-14433289 GCF_018831695.1 Puntigrus tetrazona
TCATTGGCTTGTATTGCAGTGGATGCCACCTGTTTGTGTTCAAGTGAGTATATATTTGTGCAAAATGTTCAGTTTATTTACACATTTGTTTATATTTCTGGAGGTATGTCATATGTATCTTATATATTACTGTTGAATCTGATGCTGAATGTTCAGCTATCGTTTTTGCGTCAATATGTTTGGTCTCTGTTTCTGACAGGCACCTAACTCCTGTAACCATATGATGTTGAGTCAGCGAAGAGTCCTGAGAGACTGTTACCTGTATCAGTCACGCTGCTTCTAACTCTTACACCTCTCCTGCTGTTCCTCTGTAGAGGTCATCCCTCTCCTTCCTCTCAGACAACTGACTCATCCTGTATCAAAAGGCACTGATATTCTCATATAGAACTATGGGTATAATGTAGTTCTCTTTACTCTGTGGAAGAGTGTGCTATTTTAAGTAAGACCTTGATTTGCACTTGTTTATAACTCACAAATCATGCACTGAAGATTAGTTAGATTAGTACATTTTGAGTCTGCAGACTGAAGTATATTCATGTCCAGGGACTTCCTTCTTGGATTAAACTGCAGCTCACTAGTGCCAAGGCCAACTTAATTTCTTCATTTGATCATGTAATCCGCCAGGCCTGCAGCTTATTAAAGTATTTACAAGCTACAATTCCAGAGCAATACCTTGAAAAAGAGGACATGAAGTGCATTAGTAACTGATTTTATTGTTGTTTTGTACTTTTTCTCCTAGAATCAAAAGAGGTCCTCTCAGAGCAGGATGACTGTGATAAATTCTGTCATTGGCTCAGAGATTCACCTGATGTCAGTTACCTGCACTACTTGTAATGGCGCACAAAACGATCAGTCACTGTATGCGAAGCGTATCGTGGTGTGGTCGGTCCCATAATGATGGTGAAAGAACCTCTCTGTAAGAATACCAGCGCAGCACCTTGAAGAAACTGGAAGGACTCGGCCACCAGTTGCTGCAGGAAACCCCAAATCAAAATGCACGCTCTGGCTCACCACTCAAAGATCTCACTACCTCGGATTGCTGGAGCTGGAGTGGGATGATAGTTACGACGCTTGTCCCACACAGCTGCAGCCAGAGGAAGATCAGAGACTACTTCATCCCGACGCAGCCCCCAAACACATTCATGAAACTTATAGAATCGCAAAATAGTTAGATTGTAAAGGCTTCCGCATTGAAGAGTCGGAGTTCCAGAATGATGTTAGTGGTCTATGACCTGGTAGCTCAGAAGATGCCTTGCTAATTCTTGGTAATATTATCGCCTCATCCAACCTTGCAGAAGCAGCAAAGCAGGAGGCAGTAATCGATCATACACTACAAATTCAGACCTTTTCAATGAGCAATGGCTTGAGCTCCCATTAGATGAAATGACAGTAAAAGAGAGGTCTAACTCAGACCATAAATTACTGGAAGGGGAGACCTGATGGGCCCAGCATGAGGGAACTCATAAGGACTTGGTGCACAGTACAGTCCAGCAAAAACTGACAGTGACCTCAAGAGTCTCACAGACTCCTATGGGATATAAAGATGATTGACTCAGTTTTTCTCCCCAGAGACACCAGAGGCAGAGTTGACACTTCCTTTTGGGACACAAAACTAGTGGCAGGGGCATGCTGTGCCTTTTGCAGGTCAGGAAAATACTTTATTTGGCTTAATTATATTTGCAAAGAGTGTCTATTTGCACTTAGTCACTGCCAACAAAGCGGTTAATCACAAAATGATGACTGCTTCATGTCAGTGCTGCATGGTAAACGTATGCATGCACGATTCGAATCTGCCTTCTGACACTTTTTTTCCCTTTTAAAAATTTGTTACATCACAAAAGCATTCATGTTCAATAATACTAATGATGTTATTGAACACAATACTGTTCAAAGTTGAAAATAAAGTACTGTGTAGGGTTAGGTAGGTGTAGGGAAGGGCTTGTGCCATGGCGTCTATTTACGGCCCTAACTTGCATTCGGTTTTAGAAATGTACTAACACTGAGGTACATACTGCAGATAAATTTCCACACTGTAAATTGAAGGAAGAGAAATGCTATTTGCACATAAATAGTGCTGTTATTTTCGATTGCCATTTATTACACTTAGCGTAAATAACATCTGATTGCATCTATGTTAAGAAAATATGCTATTTTTCAGTGTAAATAATAGTGCATCTAATTGCTATTTACATTTCGTGTAAAATAGTCGCTGGCAATTATTTAAATCTTTCACATCATTCTTCATGCACTATTCATATATTGTACTATTTGAAAGGACAAGGTCTTCTAGTATTGAACTAAAAAGTACAGGGTATATTATACTACACTCATTCAATGCCATAAAGCACCTCACACTGCAGCATATTATGTATACCATCTGCCTGGTAAATAGATGTATAAAACACAAAACATGCTGTAATAAGATGTCATCAAGTAATCTGACTCAGGGCATCTAGGAACCATAAACGATCTTGCACATGTACAATTCTGCACCAAAATGACGCTGTATTTATGAAGTTTGACTCAGTTTTGACCTCCCATATCCACGCAGATTTTGTAATTGGTTAGTGTTAGTTTAATGTCTAATATGGTATTAAAAGGTGTTGTTCTGGCTCATTTTGTTTTGTACAGATTATCTACAGTTTATCTGATATTTAAATTTACGTTTTTTTTTCCCCAGCCGCTCTTGAGTGTAAACATCACAGCTGTGCCTGTCGCAGAGTCATGCTGGGCACTTTCCATGTGAACCTGCCTGACTGGCATCTGCACCCAGTTAGCTGCTTACCTCAGCCCTGCTGCGCCCTTTCCTTCAACCACAAACAACATGGTGTTCCAGCCCAGTGTCCGTCACACTATACTCAGGTACTGAAGCGCATGGCAGTATCTGGATCTACATACATTTAGAGGCACTTTAAATCATACCAACCTGAGGTGAGCTTATTATAACAGCATGCTTAATTTGAGTTGGGAAATGAAGAAAATGAGCTCACAAAAACTGATATCACACTGGCCTCATTAACACTGTAGTTTAGTATTATTCCTTTAGCCTACATTTCTTGAACTTTGATTAACATGGCAGAGATCTTTTGAGCATTTTTTGTATGCAGTCAGTTGAGAAATGTCAACTGTTCAGATGAATGTTTAATGTGGACACTTTAAGAGCTCATGTGAACTTTTTCAAGTAAGGATTTGGGGGATGTGGATTTGGGCCATTGGGCTGTGGTGTGAATGTAGCCTTTGTCTCTAATATTATAGATAATAAAACTGCTAAAATAACATCAGTGGTACATCATAATCAAGGCACAGCAAGGTTTTGTTCTCAATACTGGGGTATTTAGAGAAGATGATCAGTTGTTTCAGCTAAGAGCCGCTATTCCGCTGTAAGAGTAGACAAAATGAATGAAAAATGTTGTATGACAGTACGTGGTGCTTATGGAAAAGCAGAAATATATGATCAGCAGGTGCAGCAGTTTTTTTTTTTTTTGACATTAAGTGATTAATTTTTTTTTTTGAAGAAACAACTGCTAGTCCTAGATTTTACCATTTTTATTTAGTTTTTTTTAATCTAAAAAAAGTACACCTTTTTCTCTTAAAATTAATATATACAAATGTAATATATCAAAAAGAAAATCTGTTATTTCAAATAAGTACTGAGTCACAGCATGCACATTATATTCCATGAATTGGTTTGGAGGATCTATTCTGTTTACACCTGGATATAGCACCGTCAACTTGTGATGTCACCTGAACTGATCTTTAAAATGTAATAGTTGTAGGTACTGGCCTCAGTGAAGAACCAGATAGACCAGTGGTCACTAAGTGAATAATAAAGACTTCCCAGAGCTTCATAGCTGCCCAGCACTGCTGATTGGCTACAGGAGAGTTCACTAAGAGGTCAGACTAGATCCATGTCCTTCAGTCATGACCACAAACACAAAACTGTTTCAGACACACAAATAAAAATCAACATGTATTTCATAAACCTGAGAACGAAGTACATATTGTACATTGGAATGATTCTAATATCTAATAAATACATCTTACTAGTTCAAACTGTGTAATGTAATATATAGACCTGGTTTTTGAGTTTAAGGCCGTATAGCCATTGTTTTCGCCTCTATAACAGATTCATCTTCTTGCAATTTATTCAGATTGAATAAATACAATATTGTAATTATTTCTGTAGATAATGTTTACATATTGTACAATGACTTTTTTTTTTTTTCATTCAGACTTCAAACCACATACGGAGATTGGTCCTATAATCAAGAATCAGACTAATCAAGACAAAACCAATATCCAACCCAAAACTTCTGTGGGTTCCCTAAACAAAACCAGTGTATACACACAGTTCTTTCACAGAGTTCTGAAAGAGCTAGCAGCCTTGCACAAGATACACACCCAACCTTTCTCATCTTCCCACGGAGCAGTAGCCTTCCTTGTGTTTGTTATTAATTTTTCTGTGGAAACTTTGAAATGACATTTTGACTGATTTTTGTGCTTCACTGAAAGCACTAAAACTACACTGTAAACTCAAAGGTAACGGAATGTTTTGGGGGTCTTTTGCCGTATGTTTTGTCTCATCGTGACACGTCCATCATTTGATTTATGACGCCAACCTGCCATAAAATATCATAGATTTGCCTTTATTTCACAAAGTTGACTTGAGGAGGCCAAATGCTGATGTCTAAATCAAATTTCAGGCCTAAACTAATTGGTGATGTAGCCAGCCATTTGAGCAAGAGATACTTGGTAAATACAGTATATCATTTGATAGTTTTATTTTAATGACTGGATATAGTACTGCTGGAACGCTCCTAAGATGGCCTTTTACACTGCAGCCTGGGTTCCTTCAGTCCTTTCAAACAGGTCATTCTCACTTTTTGGTATACAGCAAGCACACTCTGTAAAACTTTTTTACACAATTTGTCAGAATTGTTGGATTTCCTTTGATCTGAGAAAGCACTCTTACACTGTGTAAATTGGTTCTATGTAGAGCATCACTGATCATATGCACTGTCTATGTAGCATATAGGTTGTTAATAATCATGTTTGAGACTAGCAGCATGCATGCTTATAATTAGTACACTTTTTTTTTTTTTCTTTATGTGATATATACATCTATTGTTCAAAAGCTTGCTTAGTAAGTTTTTGTAGTTTGATTACTGTGAAAGAACATTTATCTGAATGACATTCAAAGGACTTAATGTGAGTGATTTTGTAACGACATTCACATGGCATTCAGGGGTACAAAACTAGTAAATGAGCCTGATCTATAAAATAAACTGTTTCCGCAAAACATTTAATCAAATAACATTTAATATTAGTGAAAATTAGATTTAACAAAAACTTAAAATTTAAATAAAGAGTGTTATTTTAAAATTGCAATATTTCGTTAGTATTACTGTATCGATTAAATAAATGCAAGTCTTCCTGATGAGTACTGCTGCCTTCTTTTCAAAACTATTAAAATATTCTCCACCCACTTTAAAATGTATCGTTTTAAAACCATTCAGAGAGATAATAAAGCAGGTTTTTATGGACATCTCATGTATTTTGATTTTGCTTGTGTTATCTTGAATCCCATGGCCCCTGAAAATGGCATGAAGGACAATGGACGCTACTGGAAACACGATCAAACACCTCCAGAGAATCAGAGTTATGCAATGCATACATGCATATAATGTGTGTGTGTGTGTGCAAGGCCTCTACATCTGTACAAGAAAGAGTTGACAAGCAATTCCAGTGCATCTAAAACACCACATGCAAAAGATGTTGTCCTTAGCATCAGTGTTGCTTGACTTCAGTATGAGAAAAAATCTATATCAAAACATTGAGTTTGTTCTGCAAGTCATATCGCCTTTAGTATAAACTGATTGACACATGAAATTTGTAAGTGCAATCAGACACGATACACATTTGTAATTATGCTGTTTATTAAATGTCTATATATGATTTATTGCCTCTTAAATGTATTTATGATTTGGATTTTTTTTTTTTTTTTTAAGTCCTCCTAATTGTGGGAATCACTATCAAACATCCTGAGTATCACAAAAAGTAGCATGTTAATCCAAAGATATTTATATGCATTTTATGTACCGCTTATGACCTTTTATATGGGGAATCAAGAGCTATATTAGAAGCTCTATGTTAAATTGCTCTCTACTGGTGGTAAGAATATTCACTTTACAATTTCTGTTACTTCTGTGTAGGTTAGGAAAAAGAAATACACTGTGATTCATATTTGTCACCAGCCTTTACTTTCAATTCCACCTTTGTTTTCTTAGATAAGGAAACTGCTTCTGCATGCATTTTCTGAAGTCAAATAGAAATGTATCTGTCAGAAATGTATGAAGGCAGACATCTTAAACAAAGCTATCTCCTGTCCACTAAAACAACTGTAACACTGCTGTCATTCTTCAGCATATAAAGTTAATGATGAGCTACAACTGGAACATCCCTACACTTCTGAATGTACCAGGTTTATTTTTTTGACAACTTTGTATCTAAATAGTGTGTAAGAAGAGCCTACACCCAAGTACGCTACTGTAAATATGATCTTTGGGTTACACAGTTACCTGGCCTTCCACCTAATGTACAAAGTGTTGTGTGAGGATGTGTCTGTTTGCTGGGAACTAACTCATGGATGCTGTTGACCTTAATTTAACTTTCTGTAAAAGGGGCTTGTTTAAAACTAGGTCCTTTTCAACTCTTTTCAGTACTATTCTCATTTTTCTGTAAAGGATCAGCTAGTATGTATCCGTTCACTAAATCTCCATTCACCCAGATGTTTTTGACACATTCAAGTTTAGAATTATTTGTACCAAACCTAAACCATAGAAAATACAGAAATAATAGCTAACATCAGGAATTGTATGGTAGTTTAGTAATACTTGTGTTAAAAACACGATCCGTTCTAAAGCTAGTTACTAATTTAACGAAACGTTCCATGTTATTTAAAATGCTCATGCGGTCTAAAATTTAAAAAAATGTTGGGTCTGATTGAAAAGCCTGGGTAGCATGACAACGCTGCATTTATTTCTACCCCCGCCAGATCTTTATACAGCAGCAGACCTGGATCATGGCAGAACGGCTAATGCTGATTAAACATCAGAAGTTTCTGCCGACCTTGGCCTGAATTGGTTGGTGTCTGAAAGTGATGAATAACTCATAAAATCCAATTTGACAGAAAATCCATAGAGAGCAAACAACCTAAAGCAGCGCAAAGAGATTCTGTGCACACAGCATTTTCACAAGAGCTTACATATGAATCATGATCATTTGTTAGATAAATGTCTTAGAGGCCAGAATTAACTGGAGCTGCAAGAATAAAATCCTAACTCTTAGAAATAAAACACAGCCTGACGTGGTAATATTTGGTTTGATTGTGACTGTAAATATTAAATAGACTTTCTAAACAGCTGTACAGACAAGGTACAAACACAGAAAATCATCACAGAACACAGCACTGAGCCAAAGAGTATGAAAGTTGCACTCAAGAGACCATTTTCTAGAATGGCTCTGGCTTGACCGGGTCAGTTTTGGCTTTGGTTTTCTCATAATCACCACTAGTTATAGTAATTTACTTTCTATTGCCCTCTGATAATCTGAACCTGGCAATCAGACAGTTAATTTGTAAAATACCATGTTATATTTTAGTAATAATTTTAGATATTTGAATTATTGAAGATCAATGTTTGATTTACTCCCAGGTGACATTCTCCACAATCCTCTTACAGACTTTAGCTCCTTTGTCATTTATCATCCACAAATCCTGCTCCTTCACGATCTGGTCCACTGTCTTCTGAGTCTTGTACATCCTAGAAACTTCATGGCGCGGCTGCATGCTAGGCCCATCTCGCAACTCTCTGCCATTTTGTAAAAAGTTGATTCCAGTTGACGTTTTTCCACTCTACTTGCTTGGCTGCTGAAGATGATATGAGACCAGATTCCACACAAGATTGATCAGTCCACAAGAGCGCTGGGTGAGAGATGGACTGGGAAAAAGAGAGGAGGAGATCAGAAAGTAACAGCAGATTGCCTCACAGAAAGACATGAGAATGAAAGTTCCTGGAGAATGCAAGAATTAGAAACATTAAGACCCAGGAGAACCTATTACTGAACGGTTAAACAAGGCTTCTCTTATTGTGCGTGTTCACACGGTCGCCCTCTCTCACTTTATTAGTGAACTTAAGAAGACAAGAAGTGATCATCGAGGCAGTTTCTGATCACCGAGCTGGCAAAGTCCTGTAAAAACACTCCCATACATACATCCCCGCAGGAAGTAATACAGCTTCCATTATTTATTACTTACTGACTGGAAACAATGTTATGAGAAGGAATAAAACAAACAGACTGGAAATAAGCCTCCAGCACTCACAAAGCCCCCTTTTCTCTTGAATTATTTATTCTAATTTATTTTCCAATGTTTCAACGACGCAGTATTGAGGACTCTTCTCAGTGCTGGCTCACCTTGAGAGACTTTCAGACTCTGACTGTCTAGATTTCCATCAGGTCCTCGCAGTGATCACCCAGCCAATCACCTTCCTCGGTTCTGCTTCACTGTAGCTTCTGAACAATGCCCCAGCAATGTCCACATAAAACCGCCTTCGTTTCCAGCCAGAGTAGTTGGTTATGAATTAAAATCTTTTAAATTGATATTAAATACCTATGATGATGATCGTTATATTGTCCAATGAAAGACAACTGATAAAATATACATTAGAAAACTGATTAGTCATATTTTCAAAATTCTTCTTCACACTTATATAATTGAATTTTTTTTTTTATTTTAAGCACCTCTTTTACTTTGAGATCTTCTGATGTTAAATACCAATTTAAAATCAGAGTAAGATTAGTTATTTCAGCTTGAAATCAAATCTTTGCAAAGCTATGACAGGAAACACTGGCAATCACAATGCCCCTGTGAAAAAACACAAACCCAAAGAAAAGGTGAAAAGAGAATGTGTGAAATGTGTCATAAACCCTGGAAATTAGTGTCTCTGTGAGATTTAGAGCAGTCAATTGGTCAACAATTTGTGTAATATTCTGATGGTAACCCTTTGTAATCATAACATTTCATAAGAACTAATTTAACTGTTGCATTAGTTGCACTTGTTTTGTGCTTATGACAATTTGTTACATGTAACAACGCTGGAAATAAAAAACACGAAATAAACGCCAGACAGCTTATGAATGAGACTCTCACTGCCACCAGCGTGAAGCTGTGCTCTTGCAGTGATAAGCACGCCTACCAGCCTTGTCCTTTTCATAGATGGCAGCTCTGGCACCGGCACTTATCCTGTCATCACTTACCCGCAGGGTCAGCACCAGCGGCACCGGCCGTCACTCATAAACAAACAGCGAAGTGCAGGTTGGCTCTGGCATGAACCCAGAGATAAAGAGAGAGAGGATGTATGTACATACACAGCGTAAGAAGGGACTCGGGCAGGTCATGTCATGTGGGGAAACATAAGAGCGTGCTCTTATCAGGTGCAGAGATAAGCCAGCATTTGTTGTGCTCCACGCCGCGCGTGTCATCTCGTGGACTAATCTCCCAGCCTTCATGCTCTCTCTGTCAGACTCTCTCATGTATCTCTTTTTCGACTCAGCAGTCGCGATGCATGTTCACACTTCCGTCTGAAAGCTGCTCGGAGGCACCATCAGAAAAACGGGTGACCTCTTCAAAAATTTTGGGAATGTAACAATTGTGATAAACAGCTGCTGTTGTAATCAATTTCAAATGTGTAAAGTAATTTAAATGAACACACACACACACACACACACACACACACACACACACACACACATATATATATATGTGTGTGCATGTATATATACGTTATTTATTCTTTCTTCCTAGTGATCATAAATGCAAGACACCTCTTTACTGGATATTCAAATTAAGCATGTTATTTTGTTTCTGTCAGAAAAGAAAAAGAGAAATGAACTGACTTTTTCAAATGATAGCAAATGCTGAATTGGTTGCAAGATTTATAAGATTTTTATTTTTTTAAAAACATCGAAGCTGACAAAAGCTAAATTTTAGTGTGCCTTCATTGTCACACATTCAATAGAAATCAAAAAAAAAGAAAAGAAAAAAAGAATGATCATTGTGGAAACAATGATAATTGGCAAAGTGTGTGTGTGTTTTATGCGTACTTCAATGAAAATCATTTCAACACGCTTATGTTGGTCACAGTTCGTAGATGGCACCGCACCCTCCTCCTCCTCTTCATGTAGTCTGCAGCTCATTATCGAGCACAGTGAAAATGCATCCTCAGTCCTACATTGCCACCAGTCTTCCTGTCCTTCTCTGTTTTATTCCCGGTCCTCTCCTCTCATGCCACCAGATTCAGCACTTCTCTGATCCATCTCTCTTCCTCCTGGTCTAGGAATCACCCCAGCTGCTTTCCTTCACTCATGGATTTCTTCATCCCCATACTGTCCATCCTCTCCGTCTGCTCCACCACTCTCTGCACTGTCTCCTTTGTTTTTCTTGTTTTCCTGACTTGCAGCACTCCACAGATGGCGATTTCACTACCCTGGAAAGGGCCGTGTGAGGTTGCGCTGATCAGTCTTCAGGCCTCCTATCCTCATTGGAACTGTGTTAATGGTGAGAGAGTGATAAAATAATAAATACGTTATAGTTAAGATGCGTTGGCTGCAAGCAGGCATCTTATGATGCAAATGTTGTCATATGAGTTATCTGAATGTACATATGCAGAAATGTATAATAATAGTCATTATTATACCAAACTGGAGAAGGGAAAGAGACAGAATGGAGACGGCTATTCTGAGAGTACTTAAATGCAAAGTCCAGCCTTGAGAAAGGTGTCATTGTCGTGTATCCATGTTCACTCCGCTAATTAATAGCATTATGGTAGACGTCAGTTCATTAATTTACTCTAGTTGCTTGGTGTTCCTACTTTATAGCCAGATTACACTATTAATAAATACATTAATCTGAATAATCAAAAGACAGAACAAAGCAACAGTTGTTCTCGCCTTCTGTGAATTGCACAAACTACTTACTATATCTAATGTGTATTTAGCCTATTCCAAGAGAGATAGTTCATTTAAAAATGATAACTGGTATAATAGAATCATGCACTAAACACGACATGTGAATTTATCGTATATTAAAACTGTACATGTTTTCTGCTTATTTTTCTGATTAATCCTGCAATTATCATCCTCCAAGGGCTGACAGCTTATAATGACCTGAATACTGGCGTATTATCCTGATAAATCGCATAATACTCCACAACTTATTGGGTTTAAAGAGAATGCTACGATTTTCTAGAAATTATTACGCTGTAGAAGAAAAGAGACCAAAAGTCAATTGTAGCTTAGTTTATTGTGTAAAAGATGTCTGACGTACAGACCGATCAGCCAATTAGAATAGCATTCCAGGAAGCAATGCGCATACACTATTGATTGGTATTTGCGCCGAAGATCAGTGTCCAAGAGCAGGAGGACACAGCCGTAGGAAGTGACTTTATTTCACGTGGCAGATGTTCGCAGTAATAATGCTCTGTCATGTAGAGAGCATGAGTTAGTGTGTGTGTGTCTTGGCGCCGTGCGTACAAGTCAAATACATGACACAACTACCGAGGTCAAATGATCGTGATTCATCTTCTGTCACAGATAGATAGAAAAGACTAGGGGTCAGAGTAAACGCAGCATTTCCTGAATCACTCACCAGTGTTGGCATCTACTGTGCCGTTATAAGCAGAAATTATATTTAAGTAGTTGCAGGCTGCCTTTGAATTGAAATATGAGATCACGAGGCATGCATCGCAGTGGTACAAATGCCAGGTGATAAATGCCTGGGCTACTGCACGGCTTTACAAAAACAATGACTGGCTTGGCACGTCTGTCTGGCGTGGACAAATGAAATAATATTGGTTTTGACTGTGTATAAAGAATGCTCTTTGCTTAATCAATCTTATCGTGAATATAACTGTTCCAAAAAGATATTTTATTGTTCTTAAAAGAAGTTTTTATTATATTTTCAAGTATCGTAGTGCGGGTTTATTCCTCTTATAAAGCTCTCAGTGCCAGCAACGATCCTCAGAAATCATTCAACTTTTGCTCAAGAACAGTTCTATTCTGTTTATTTTTATTCATATATTTGACATTTAAAAAATACTAAAAATGTATAGTTACATTTGAAAAGATCCTTGCTGAAAATGTATATATTTATAGTGAAAAATTAGTAAAAGTCTGATCTGACTATCCACAGCATAGTACCCAATGAATCACACAGGTCGTGACTTTCAAATTATTGTCCAGCTCAATTCAAAGTAATATTACATGAGTGAACTTGCATTTGATGTTTTAACAGAATAAACACATACTTTTTAAATAATCAAAATATTTAATTTAAACTAATCTTCATTGTATATAGCTACACTGTACTCTTATTTCAGTGGTAGAACCGCTTGGTGTTAGCAGAGGGCTCCTTTCTTTCTAAAAACATTTTGACTGAACCTGAAGCTTAGTTTCAGTGTAAAAATAAAGTCAATATATATCAGCTGCAGACACTAAACATTTCATACCCAGAATGCAAATAATATAAAGTGGCTGCAAACTAAGGGCAATCAGTTACCAATATAGAATGTGAGGACTCAAAGCATGTAAAACATAGGAGTCTCCAATTGCATTTGCTCTGACCAGATTGATATCACCAGGAGAATGCAGCGCTTGTAGAAATATAGCCTGTTCTGGGCCTCTCTTACCTAGATTTGCTGTATCCGTGCTCTGGTCTCTCATTAAGAACTGTCCACCGCTTCCATGAGACCTCCATCTGGGGTCTCTGGATTTGCGTTTTATGGAACATGTACCAAGAGAGAGCTAATCAAATCCCCTAACTACAATTCCCACAAGCAAAGATCCCAAAGTCACTTCTAAAATGAACTTGCACATCAGCATTTTTTCCTCATGACTGCTTAAATGGCTTTGGGCGGGAATGTTCTCTGTATTGCAGAAACTCTCTGAGTAATCCTTTAGTTTACTCACCAGTGGTTAACAGCTGTCGCCTTACCACAAGCGTTAAAATATTTATTAAATTCGTATAACTTTCTTTCTTCTTTCTCTTTCATTTACTCTCTTTATTGCCAGCCAGCGCTATTTAATCTTCCCATTCCTGATAAGCATGTATTACGTAATGGAGTCAACGCCATTATTTTCTTGGATCGGCTCAGTCAGATTTCCTTTTAGAGTGAAACTCCTGGAGTTTCAAAAATAACTTGAAGCTGAAATTATTGTGATATGCTGCGTATACATGCGCGCTTCATCGCCAGAGACGGCAGTTTCGCGCTTTCCTTATTACGACAGTGCAAAGATCTTGACAGAGACATTTAACGCATGAGACAGTTGAATGGAGGAGTGAGAATGCTTATTGTTCGTGCTTTGGCTATTTGAGTTTCAGCAGCTTGACTTTCAGCTCTGGCATAATTACCAGAGACACTCATTCCCTCCAACCGATGCACCAGGCTAAATCTGATAACCGCAGACAAGAAAAGTGACTTCCAAAGCATGCCCACGCAAAAAGCGTGAGGTATGCGTGAATACCAATGCAGCATGATTAAAAGATTTTAGAAATCCACTGGCTAAAAGTGTATTCACTATCTCTACGCTGCCTTGCTGTACAGAGAGAATGCAAAGAGATTTTCCCATCAATGCTTATACTTCAACTAGAAAGACCTTCTTCCCAAACCAGAAGGGAGATCTTGATCTGCACAAAGTTTCGCACTCTATGATTTGTGCCAGGTGCCTCACGCCACACATATTTTTTGACCTCCGTCCTCACCCCAGGAAGGTCTCCAGGTTTGATGCACGGACACTGCTGGTGCATCAACTCTAAGCTGCCCCTCTACAAGAAGAGCAGAGAAAATGAGAATCCTCCAAAGAGTCCATTACAATTCAACCATCCACAGCTCTCAAAACTCCTCATTCACAAACACTGCATACATTTGAATTTGAATGATTTATTTTGCACTTGAACATGCAGTATTCTGGAGTGCCCTGTGCACCACAAATATTCTGCACCAGATAAACAATTCTGCTGTGATTTTGCTTCAGGGGTTTGATTAAACAAAAAACTATTGAATCTTTTTCATCTGCAGGAAGACAATGGGCTGATTGGAGCAGACACTTACTTGAGAAGGTTGAGAAACAGGTCTGCTTGATTTTTTCATTTCCCAAATGTTTCATCCCCTACACAAAGCACTGCATTTTATCAATGTCAGTCTACTTAAAGTGTTGAATTGGAAACTATGACCTACTCATATATTTACTTTCAAGAACTCGAACATCTCTAGTGCATTCTAAATACAAATAGCAGGGAATCTAGAACGGAGGCAAGTTAACCTTTTTAGTGAAGGCCATACAGAGTAAATCTAGATTAAAGACTGGATTTCTATAGACCGCTAGCCTTTGCACTCATATGCAGTTGGCAAAAATATAATGTTATTCAAGAGAGCAGGCTTTAAGATTCCCAATGAGATGAGCTACCATTTATTGCATTTAAACTGTACAGTCATCCTCAATCTACCAAAGGTTAGATTTGTCCTGTGAAGTCCCTGTACTTTCTAACATATCATGTTGCTCCTGGTAATAATGTATTAGAAAATATGGGATTGAGTTTCCATTGTTTTGTTGATGATACTCAACTAGAAATGCAAGACCGGATGAAACTTCTGAGATTATCAGAAGCTAAATAGAGTTATGTTAAAAAAGTAAAGATTGGATGGACCAATCATTTTCATTACTATTAATTAAAATGTAATATTATTTTAATTTATTAAATTCATTTGAGGGCAATACCTATTGACCCAAAAACAACAAACAGTCTCTGGATTTGCATCTAGATGGATTGTACTGTCTTTTTCAGAAATCATATTTCCCCATGTAACAAAAAATGGTATTCTTCCAGCTTAGAAACATTGCGTAAGCTATGAACATCATTTTCTACATGATGTAGAAAGGCTGAATCAGATGTATTCCCTGACTTCAGACTGAGACTATTGTAATGCACTGCACTCATTAGAGAAACCACATATTTTGGTAGTTCTGCACTGGGCGCCTATGTAAATGCTGTATTAGCAAAATATTATAACTTACCTATGGCAAGACACTTAATGGTTTAGCTCTCTGCCTACCTTGTCTTCTACAACGCTACAATTCAACCGCCCCCAGAGATCTTTTTGAGCTTTAGTAGTACCAAGGATAGCAGAAGTCCACTCACAAAGAGAGGTTGGTGTACATTTTGTCTTAGCCTTCCCATAGTTAACAACTGGGAGTTCAGACATATGCTCTCTGTGTTAAATTCAGATTAAAGACACATGTTTCATCTCATAATCTTGTACTGCAGTTATATTCGATCAAAAGCACATTATTATTCTTTACTTTTAGAGTTAATCAAATACTTTGCTCGGATGGAACAGCAGCTGTGCTATTATGTCCTCATTTGTTGTTTCTAAGTTTCGCCACACTAGCTTCAGTCTGGAAAATGTTGCCATAAGTTAAATATAGTTCAACGATAAAAAGATTTCTACAATAGGCAAATATTGAGCTGGATATTTGAAACACAAAATTCACAATACAAAGGCTAATTTCTTAAGTGTATGTACAGAATACTATCTAAGTTAGTTAATGAATAGCTAAAGCGCTATTAAATGATTAATCACAATAAATTAAGACTAAGAGATAAAAGAGATTGTATATTTGTATGATGTATAAATATATAACCGTATATACATGTAAGAACCATACTGATATATATATATATATATATATGAATTTAATAGTTAACATAAATATTTTCATTATATATAAATATAATGTTTTATTATATGTATGTTTAAGTTAATACTTGAAGTATAGCACTGGACGCATATTTCTACTAGCAATTCTTAATTTTAAACTTTGGTAAAACTGTCCTTTTCACTGATTCAATAATATTAGTTTCATTTATTAATAAGATGTTTAATAGTAAATTTTTTTTTTTTTGAAATTAAGAAATTTAAATTGCATTACTTGTATTTAGATTGTTAAAACAGTTAATATAATGAAGTAAATATTAGTAAGATATTATAAATACTGTTATAATATTACAATTGAAACAAATTATTAAATACTTTATGTAACCTATCTATTATGAAAGAAAATTATTTTGGAGCTTATTGGCAAAAATATTGTTTTTAGACTAAGAAACCACCCTTTTAAGTTATTTACGCGGATTTGTACTAGAGACCGAGTCATGGAATAAATGTGTATACATACTCATTAAAATGTTCTGATCAATGTTATTAGCTGTAGGATGGAGGTAAATCACCGCCAGCCTGGCAGCCCAGCAGGTACTAGGCTTACCGCGATGAGCTGGAGGTTCTCTGATCAGCTGCTGCATGCCCTCCACGCAGCACATCTTCTGCAAACCACCACCAGCTCCATCAGACCTGACACCTACAGAGAGACACAGTGTTTATAACAGACACTGCCCACAGCAGCCTCTGACACACACTTCATGTTTTTGTGATGAAGCAGCACCTGCTCTGTGTTGAGATCTACTGAGGAATCTGACTCCGTTCATCATAAGTGAGGAGACTCTTTCCACCTGTCTCTGCTCTGCTGGATCATGTTTGATTTTCACGCTCTTAAGCTAACAACTGGAGCGCTTTCTATGATCTTCAAAAATGACTATAGACCAACATGCCATCTCACTGCGCTTACAGAACCCTCTGCTGGGCAGATCTCATGAGCCTGCCTAAAAAAACACAAACACCAATCTATTTATACAACTAAACGATGTAAGTGGTATAATCAAGTAGTCTATCTAGGACTTCAAATATTACACATTTGTCTCTACCAAAGATTTTCGAATACAACAGAAGAGCAAGTAGGAGATCCAAAAAATAGCAATAAATAGATGAATTAAACTTCTAACAGATAACTTAGCAGATTCTGCGCAATATTTCAGCATTAAGTTGTTAAAACTAAATAAAAATAAATGTTGTATATAATTCCAGTTTGCAAAACAACTTAATATTATAGTTTTCAAATACAATATTTAGCTTTATATTTATTTAGTTTCTATTATATATTTCATAGTTTTTGTAACCTTCTAGACTATAGTAGTGACAAAAAACATTTAATCTTTAATATAAAACGCTATCTATTTAAACTTTTATATTCAATTTTTGAGGAAAAAAATGTATCATAATTTCACTAAAAATATTAAACAGCACAACTGAACTGACAATTCAGCTTTGCCTTCAAAGAAAAAACTTCCTAGTTACTATACAATACCTGCTGTTTTCTGTTTAAATGGAACAATAATTTAAAAACTTGTATTTTATAATATTCTAACTTTACAGTTATCACTTCCAGGCTCATTTAGAAGTGTCAAAATTTTATCAGGCCTTTTGTATTTTAAGCTTTTGCATGTTTTTGATTTTAAGTGGCATCAGTTACATGTTGTAAGTTGTTTAAGGCATTTGTACAAATCTAAATGGAATGACCTTAAAACATCATTATTGTATAAATCTGAGAGATCTTTTTGTCATCACACAATAGAGTCAAATCCAGGTGTTTGACAGGGTTGGGTAGGAGCTGAAAAGGCCAGGAGTTACAAGAGCACCAAATGAAACTGCATAACGGATGGATACTCGTGATCTGCATACATTTTCAACCTCCTTCTTCACTTTCACTGCAAAGCAAAACAGAGCACTCATAACTGCTGTTATGGATAAACTCCATGACCAAAAGCCACTACAAATTTATCATGGTTTATTGGTTGTGCAAAAGAGGTAAAGGAAAGAAAAAAGCAATTAGCCGTTACCATCTGTAAGTTGTACACAGTCAACTAATTCATCACGTTCATTGCCACACAAAAGGCATAGTACTGAAGAAACTCAATGAAGAGCGATAAAATTCTCTGAAGTCAGAGAGATTCCCTCCCATTTCAAGTGTCTGAGCCAACTCTAGTCAAGAATCAGTCCTAGCTAGGATATTTTGCCTTAAAAATGGTTTTGGTAACTGCTTATGTAGATGTTGCATTACATGTTAAATAATGCACAGAAAGGATTTCTACGTACAGCCCAAATATATACACTACTTCTGAAATTTTGTCTGATATTTTATCTCTCCCTAAAATTAAATCAGATTTAAAATTGCATTTAATACTTTTTTAATCATGAGTTAACCAGAGATGCTGTATCTACACACAGAGATCACTAGTCCTGATGTATAAATAAAATCAGAGTAAACAGAATATGTACAAATAACAACCCCACAAAAAAAAATAAACAGAGCAATAAATGGGTTTTATTTTTTTATTTATTTCCAAATTTTTTTTTTTTTTTTTTAATGATGATAATGATGTAAGTTGTAGAATCTCCTGGTAAAGTACTATATTGCCTATAATTGCTCAAGAATAGACCCATGACCAATATATGGCACTGTTACCTGTAAAGCAGGAAATATACTAAATTGACTCAACAGTGCCTCCTCCCCCTCTTCCAATTAAAAATTAACATCAACATATATACATATACATGCAAATATTATTTACTGTATATATACATATATAAAATCAAGAATTTATATGGAGAGAAAAATACAGATTTGGCCAATTTATTCTAAAGCCAATTATTTCCAATCATACACAACTACAGATTTTTTTAATCCTGTGTTTGGCTTTTTACTACTGTTGATCGTATTCAGGTCTTAAATAAAGATTTGTGCACAAAATGATCTATGCACAAAAACATATAAGAATTCATAAGTTTTATTTGTCATAGAGACTATTTTCTGCAACTTAATTCAAAAGACAGTAGAATAGCTTTTTACATTCCAAGGGAAGGGGGAATTAAAATTACAACTTTAGGTAATACTCTTTATTTATTTACTTAAACTTCATTTTTAAACTAAAATGTACAGTCTTTTTACCTGTTTGTAGATTTCCTTTTCTTCAAAATGAGAATGTTACAGTGTTGTAGAGTAGTATCAGAGATAAGCTGAATTGGTCTATGTCTTGAAACCTCCTTGTTGAAAGATTTAAAACTTATGACACAAAAAGAAGAAGAAGAATATTAGAAGAAAACTTCTGCTACTAAGGCCACTGAGAAAGTACATGTGTTACTGCTGAGAGACTATAGAAAACTGCATGTGATGAAATTGAGCGCGTATGCATCACAAGAGTACAACTTCTTATTTATTTAATTATTTTCTAATCGCTCTAAGGATATTTACAAAAGGTGAGTGCTTAAACTGCATGTTTATGGAGTTACAGTGTTCTCAGAACCAAGTCAAAACATTTCATGTTCTTTTTTAACTACAACATGTGCAAAGAAAATTATTTGGCCTCACAAATCCAAGACCAGAGTTCATCGTTTTAAGCTTTTAAGAGCAGAGCGCTTATCATTCATTCATACTAGCGTATGACAGCTATTCTTTTCCCTGCCAGTTCAGCATCATTTCTACATTAACCTCGTAGAGAAGCAAAGAGAGTGATGCTCTGGATATATCACACATGTCTCTTTTGACAAACGATGGATCCATAAAGCATCTAATCAAAAATAACAACCACACAGAGTTGACGCAGCGCAGAAAGATGAAACACTTTGTCCATTGCATTTTGTGTCACGTGCACTTCTATCCCTTTGGAATGTAGAAGATAAAATGCCGCTGACAAATCCATTATGTGTGCGCAGGGAGAAACTCGCCCAGGCATGTCTGCAGCAAAGTAGTGCTTCCTGTCTAACAGTGATCTCCTGGTTGATGGTACAGTTGAGAGCTTAGACCACTGTCAATTACAGCCAGCCCTCCACGATCTTCTGTTCAGTACCTTAGAACAGCAAATATAGGGTATTCATCAGAATTTATAACTGCAATGAATGCGCAGTGAATTAGATTGATTGGTAATGTATATATGCGTAGCATTTTGATTCATTTTACATGCACTGGCAGTGTTCCTGTAATGAGGCATCCAAAATGTGAGACAAGTGAGTTTGGTGTGGAGCCAAGAATTCAACGTGAGATCCACAGATAGAGTTTTGATGTGGACTGAATCTGAGCATGGATTTCCAGACCCACAACACTCAAACTATCTGAGAAGACTAGAAGAGATGAAGAGCAGTTGGTGGCATTGAAAGTGATGAAATTGTAACTTTCAGCACTACGACAAATTCAATTTATCCAAAAGTGACAACAATATTCTCTACAATATTAGCTATTTTGTGGCATTGTGTGTATTGTTTTACTCTTATTTCAATTTCAAATGTTCGATTTTTGCTTATTATTTTTGCGAAAGGTATGTACTAATGGCAAATAACAATGTATAATTTATTTCAGAGGACATGTAAAGTCAGGGGTCATAACTGGCATGGAGTCTCCACCTCTCAAGTTTCAAATCTGCAGCCTGTTTCGCTAATAATATGCATACACACACACACACACACACACACACACACACACACACACACACACATTAATTATTTCCTAAACTAGAGAAAGACCATTCCTCAAATCCGTCATGTTGATAAAATGTCAGAATGCCTGTTCTACAACCTACAACATTTTGGGGACATTTGGTTCCACTCTTTGGCATTGGGACTTTGTGCACTGAAGTTGGAGTTTTGGATCCAGACGTCCATATTGTCCGTATCACTAAATTAAAACTATCAATGATGATATAAACTTTTATGTTTTATTAGTATATTTTCTAGTTTAAAAGAACATTCTGCTGTACCCCGATGAGGAGGTTGCCATGCTTAGGGGCGTTTGTGTTTGAGAGAGATGGTACACGTAGTTTTACTGAGTCGCCCGGGAACTCATGAGTAGTAACGTATGGCGATAAATAAAAACTTCAACCCCATAATGTGCCAGTAGTGCAACAGCAATTTTTCCGGCGACTTCATGACAGCGTTCATAAACCGCGTATCGATATCTGTGGGGCAGCTGGTGGCGGGAGATCCAGCGCATGGTCCTGCACGTCAACGATCACTTCATCTTTGAGCGCTTCTCTGCTTTGTGGATTTGCCTTTCGCTCTTAAATTACAATGGCGCTGCAGCAAAACGATCGGATCCAAACACAGCGGTGACACTTTCCAGCGATCGCCCATCTACGGCAATGGGAGCGGAGAAGTCCAGCGTGACCGGGCTGAGGAACTCACGTTCACCTCCGAGCCCACTCTTTGAGGACATCCGCCGCATGCAGACTGAATTCACGGAAGAGAGGAACGGAACCAGTTCCCACAAGCCGCGGAAACCTGCTGCTGGCGCTGGTCGGGGAGGTCGTGGGAGGTGGCGGAGCTCTTCCAGTGGCGCGGGGAGTGTGGAGGAGGAGGAATCTGCCGGACTGAACCGAGTCGCCGCAGTGGGAGCACCTGGCCCAGGAGCTCAGCGACGTGTTGATCTATCTGGTCGAACTGGCAGAGAAATGCCACGTTGATTCTGCCTCAAGCTGTCCTCCTGCAAAATGGCCTCTTAACCGACTCAAGTACCCGGCCAGCAAAGTTCACGGGTCTGCCAAGAAGTACACCGAGTACAAGTGACTGATGCGCCGGGGCGGCTTCGTGCTGCAGCGCAAAGACTCTCGTTACCGAGTGGTTTTATTTGAGAAGCTGATGCTGAGTGCCTTAAAAAACTGTAAAAATCCGTTGTGCTCTTAACGTCGATATGGTTTTGTGTATTTCATTTAAACTAAATGCTGGCACGACTCGCCCCCTGGTTTACTTTCAAGCTTTTTAGAATTTGGTACATAAGAAACTTGTTTCGGGTTTAGTTTTGAAGTTCTCATTTTGAAGTTTACTTTACCAAACAAAAGCTGCTGTGGAGAACCCGGAGTTTCTTTGCCATGTAGTGTTTTTGTGCTTCATCACAGTAAAGAGTTTTGTTGCAGCTCATGTAGTCTCTATTGCAGTTCACTTTATTAAACACTAAATATATTGGGGAAAGTAAAAGTAAATATTTTAATTGAGATATATATATATATATATATATATATATATATATATATATATATATATATATATATATATATATATATATATATATATATATATATAAATAAAAAAATCTTGCTTTTTGAAACTTATTAAAAGTGAACATCTATTAGATGATTGTGATAGCTTATACACCTTCTGTTATTATTATTATTATTATTATAAAATACTAAAATTGCAGGCAAGACCTGATAAGCATTTGAACTGTTTTTTTTCAGTGTGATTTAATGGTTGGACATTACTGGAGTGAATTAAGTTTTTGGTTTCTAGACCGCACAATAAAAATACAGCATGCCTTCTCTTAAGTGATTTTTAAAAATGCAGTTTTGAAAGGAGTTCAATAAATTACCCAAATCAATTCCATGCAGAGAATTATGGAACAACTGTTACTTTCTGATTCTCGCTCTTGTAATGTTTGTTATTCTAAAGCTATATATCTACGCCTCTAATTGGCGAAGTTAACTTCCAGACACCTAATTAAATTCATCAGCTCATTAGCACAGTGTTTTGTCTTCTGAGGCCCGTGTTGGATTGGTAAGACACCTTAACACTGCTAAAGAGTGCTGAAGAAACATGAAGCTTCAAAGAAATGTACGACAAAAGCGAAGCGGACCAATTTGGCAAAAGGAATATTAGAGCATTTTGTGTATTTTGAGTTGCTTAAAAGGAATAGTGAAAATGTAATCACCCTCAGGACATCCAAGATGTGCATAAGTTTGTTTCTTTATCTGAAATAAATTGGGAAAATGTAACATTACGCCTGTACACCAATGAGAGTCCAAACGGCTGATAAAAACGGCGTTTTAACTTTAAAACCGTAAAGTTTATAAGTCAATCTCCTGTTGTCCTCTTGCATTCAGTTTGATTCTTTCGCAGTCTTTTCACTTGTAGATGCTCCCTGGCCTGTTTATGCAGTATTTCTGCCTGATTCGGATGAGACCACCATTTCACCGGAGAAACCAACTCCCTTGTATTTTGGCCAGAAGCGCTAGATGTTGTTTTCTCTTGAACACGCAGCTTTAACTTCACAAGATGTTAATCGAGGGAGTGAGTACTTGCGAATAAGTTCTCATCAGCTGTCGAGTTGTTTTGCCAGCAGTAACAAGATGCTGCTGCAAAGAGAGCTTGCATCTCCCAGACATTGTCGATCTGTTGTGTATCTCTCTCTCCGTGTCCTCCGTGGTAGGGGGCAAAGTGAGCCGTCAGCGGCCCTGCACCATAGAGATGCCTCACTGCTGCTTTCTCCCCCTCGCTCACTGATTTCTGATGCACTCAGACTTTAGTGGCCAGACAGTGATTTTCCCCAGCATCTGTTATCCATTTGATGTCATTCAGAGCCGAGCGTCTGTGTGGAAGCCCCGTCACCATCTTGTCGCTTCTTTGATTTCAGCGTGCAAAATGTCAAAATCCAACTCGTTTTCTCTGTCCGTCTTGATGGCCAGAAACGTCTCAGAATTAAAAACCTGGAAAACCTTGCTTTGACCTGCAGTCCTGGAAGTCCATAGTCCTTTATCCAAATCCACAATAACTCATCTTCTCAAACGGGACTATTTTTGAGCTATATCATCTAGTCTGATTTTGTTCGTGAATGAGGCATCTACAGGAACCATGAAAGCGCTAACTCCTCCGCCCATTAAAGCAGACTTCTCATTCCCTCTAATTTCTCATTTTCCTGAATCACACAAATTCAAACAGATGATTGAGCAGCCACAGAATAGACAGTGATTTCAGTGATCATCGCTTAATTCAGATCACCACTGGAGATTACATTACAGAATCCTCTGAAATTTTACTGAAATATCGATGTTACAATAGCGCAGTACAGGAAAGCATCTCTGAGCGCAGCACAACGTGAAGTGGATGAGACAATAGAAAATGGGAAACGTGGTGGTGAAAAAATAGATCCTTGTCGTATAAAAGAATAGATTGCATGCATGCATAGACACACTTTTTCTGTTCACATGTTTTGAGTCAGTACAATTTTTTTGGTTTTTCAGAGATCACTTTGTCTTTATTTGATCACGCATGCAGCAAAAATTACTATTGTGAAATATTACAACTTAAAATCGCTGGCAAAATTGCTATATTTTCAGCATGCAGTCTTCATTGTCACATGATCATTCAGTAATTATTCTAGTAGGTCGATTTGGTGAAAAAAATTTGTTATGAATAGCGCTGAGTTAATATTGTTTTAAAAACACAAAGCATTTTTTTCTGATGAATGGAAAGTTCAGATGAGCGTGTAGCATTTAGCTTGATGAAAAAAAAAATCTAATTTAATACTTTAATATATTAAATCATTTGTACACACTTGATAGGTTATATTTTACACGAAAAGTCACCCGTGAGGCTATGCAATCTAATTGAAAAGCTACACTTGACTGAAGTTTGAACTTTAAACTTGAATTCTGCTGATATATATTCTGAATTGCCTAGTTAACTACCTGCTTATTATATTCAGCTCCATGCCTCCTTCAGATCCAACTAATCCCTGTGCAGATCTGAAACTGTTGTTCTGGGGTGTCATCCGTATAGATCCACTAGAACAACCTTTTCCCACAGGATAAAAATGAAAGACAAGAGTGCACTTTGTAACATCCAGTCAGTCAAATCAAAGTGCTATGCTGTGGAGATGGACCAGTGCTGCATGAGGAAAGAGCAGTTAGAGAATTTCTCACAATGACACTAAAGTGCCACACATTCCCACAGCAATAACATCAGCACATTCTGAGTAATGGCTCTGATGACTCCAGCCTCTGTATATAGTGGACCGGAGCGTGGATGAGTGCACACGTAACTCAGATTCCATCACTTATTTCCTGCAAAACCTTCCAAGAGCGGACGAAAAACAGGGTCAGAGAGATGAAAGCCTAAGAGTGTACTGCAGAGAAGTGATTTTATTGGAGACTGAAGTAATACAACACCGCTCACATACTAGAGTTCCTGTTTCTCTATAAAGATTTTCTTTGTGAAACCCTGACCTCGTCCGGCTCCTGGAGCCCAGCATTTGACAAACCGCCAGCGTCTTAAATTACATTTTTTGCAGGGAATATCAGTCTCCTAATAAGACATTCTTGACCTTTCAGATGAGCAAAAAAAAAAAAATCAGGTTGTCACAAGTCTTTTCAAAACAATTTTTACCTTTATTATTGTACTCTCTCTCTCTCTCTCTCTCTCTCTCTCTCTGAACTGATTCACTGCTTATCAATATTTCAAAGAACCTAGCACAAAAACACGAGTTGAATCAACATATGCTAACTAAATAAAGGAAAGGAGATTATGTTATAAAGGGAATTTACTTCATATTCTCATGACTGTGTATTAAGTTTACAAATCTCTTAAAATATCACACAGTGTGAACTTTCGATGAATGCTGAAACGTTGGAATTTTCTGTTAATGTCGGAAAATATCAAGTGGTGCAACTCTTAAGATAATAAATGGCATTATGGTTCTTTCCTGTATGTGTTAGAAATGAATTGAAAAAGTCTATAGTTAATACTTGTGACGCATACAGAAAGCTGCTTTTTATCTGGCTGTTGCCGCTGTAGGCTATGTAGTTTCCCTCTCAGGATGAAAGACTTCAACTGACGTCTCTCTTGAGAGGGCGGCAGACCATAATGGAAATCTTGTATTCAAGATAGTTGTTGCCATGTAGGACTGTTGCTATGGAAGAGATTCCAATTGACTCTCTGTACCAGCAGTCAGATCCGACCAATGGCTGTTTGAAAAAGCTACCACCAGAGCATTTTTCACACGTGACATTTGCTTGCGATATACGACTGAAATTAATTGAGTTTGAGTTTGTATATGTAATCTTCATACGGATATTTGCTTGATTCATGCGAATCGTGCTTTTCACAAGCAGAATACACAAACAGACATGTACAAATACAGCCACACACACACAAACACACACACGCCTCATTTGCAAAGCTCTATCACACACATTAGATCAATGGTAAAACCTGTTATTGCAGCTGTCTATGGCACAGTAATATTGTCAGTGAGAGTGCACTGTATCAGCTGAATGGCAGATGGTGTGGTTTTCCCTTTTAAATAAGGGATTTGTGCAATTTTTTTGTCTTTTAGGCAATGCTTTGGGCTGAATTTTAAGGTTGCGCTTGTTAAATAGTCTGTCGCTCCAGAGGGTCAATCTCTTCAATGTCATCATCATCATAAAAATGCACGTCCACAACAGATGACCGCCTTTTACCCTACACAATTCATCCGACTGATCACGTACTGTGTGTAAATGTGGGTGCTTGTGCATGTGTGTGAGCTCGCTGGAGTGTGTGCATCTCGTGATTTCTCAGAACACTCAGGTAGTGGGGCCTGAAGGCAGTATTTATGGTACTTTCGAGACTAAAGCTGAATACAGATGAAAAATTGACACCCTCACGTTACACTCCAGCACTGCAGTCAGTTCATGGGCTTGAAGTGATCAATACCAAAGTATATAGGCGGCACAGTTACACAGCAGAATGTCCGTATAGAGCAGTACAATACAATCATAAGCTTATGATATATTATTATATTTTTATGTGCATTGCAACTACACATTTTTGGAAATAACCTTCCACTTATTGATTTATTTATTATCTCAGTTTCTTTTAATTATTGACTGCAGTGCAAGAAGAAATAGCAATGTTGTCTATGATAAAATAGTACTAAGCGTAAACTTTTTTATCTTTATTTTGATGTTTTTATGAGATGCAGTTATCACTGAAATAAATGTGAAAAACCAATATGTATTTCTCTGCGGGGTTTTGGTTTGTTTTTTCCAGTTAATGGTTGAATTCAAGGAGTGTTGCATGTAAACATAATATTTTAAAAGTTCTAAATTGAACAAACATTATTGTGGAGTGTTTTATTATCGTTTTTATTCTTTCTGCATCACTTGTTTCTTTTATATTTGCAATTTAATAGCAGTTTTCAAATATTTGAATGCATGCATATGTATGTTTACATGTACTGCAATACCTGCAAATGTCATATAAATAACATGTCAGTTTGATCATGACCATGACCTTTTGGCCCCATATCTTTTGAGTTATATACATTATATTAACACATAAACATGTAACTTATTATTAAAGTCAAATACACATTAGAATTTAAAAATAGTTTTAGTTTCAGTTAACAATAAGACTTAATTTCCCAGAAAAAGCTGTGTACATTTCTTTTGGTCAATTCAATTATTAATTCTATATAAAAAAAAAAACCAAATATACAATTGTATTTTTTTGGGATAATTCATACCACTGTATGATCAAGCAGTAACCTTGTGGCTAAACAAATGTGCAAGTGCTCACCTAACAATGTCTGCATTCAGCAAATCATTTAGAGTGAATGTCACATATTTAATTAAGCATAATTAATATTTATTACCAGAACTGCACCTGTAACAATTTGTGTGCGCTGTTTCTGACAGAATACAAATTTCCTGAGGACAGAGGATCACGAATATAAGCCATTTTTATAGCTGTCACAAAACACAGGCCTAATTATTAAGCTTTTATGACAAAAACTCCACAATGATTGACGTTTTGGAAAGTTTCACTTTAAGCTTTCAGTCGATATTTAATTTAAGTGTATCCATGGCAACTAGGTATTCATACTTGTGAAAAGAGGCTGACGGGTTTCATACAGTGCCCCTAAACAGAGCTCCTAAAAACCTCCGCCGCGACATCAAATATGATGCAATCCGTGGAGGAGTCTCCTCCATGAGCTATTTTGTCCTCCTTCCTCTCTGTCTGTCATATCACACCTCCGTGTTTTATTTTTCACTCCGGCCACATCCTTTTCCAGCTGCTGCATGTTTCTCCCCGATTTGACAGGTCATTGCTCATGCCATACAGGACCAGGAAACCTCACTCATCTTCCCTCACACGCGAACAGCGCAACGAAGAAGCAAACACGCTCTTGATTAAGTCTCCTCTTCCTGCTTTAACATAAAATATACGCTATGCAATGCATGAAATTTAATCTGCTGCCTAATTATTCTAGATAGACTGGCGTGATTGTGTTCCCTCACCAAGGCGTGTGCAATTCCTTTGAGGAGCAACGAGTAACGCCCCCACCCCCCACCCGGCATCCTGTTTTCAAGGATAACAAGAAAGAGGTTCCTGTCAATTTATATTTGATTGTGATGTTCAAACTCCCAAATATTTGCTGGGGATGTGGCCACTCTGCCAGACGTGAAGAGCTTTGCTTGAGAACTTGGCGTGGGAGGGATTCACTGAGCTTGCTGATGAAATAGGAAACCGAGTGGAGCGTGACGGCAACTTTTACTGTGGAACACATTTTCATGCAACTCTAAAGGGTGGAAAGTAATCTTTGCTAAATTGAGGCAACAGAATGTTGTTAATTGCAATTACCCACCACTGTGTTCTATTCTAGCATGCATTTAATCATTAAAAAGGACAGAAAGCTTTATTAAATCTTGTGCTAGTTTCTCTGGCTTAATGCCACTACTTCTCTCAAGTAGCGTGTTTGGAGCTGTTTATTCAGCGGGACTAGCGGGCTGATCAGACAAAAGATCTTTGTAGCAGGGTGGCATGGCATTCAGAAGGAAAGTTTTTCGTGTAATACTCTTGAAATAGGGTCGCTATATAGGTTGTGGGGCCTCGATGAACAGACACGAACCATAAAAGGGGGAATCGCTCTAGAACCAGGTCGTAAAATCGCGCATCCTCCGCACCCCGGACCATAAAGGCAATCAAGATGGTCAGCCGAGCGATGCAGAGCGCCGCAACGTCTACCAAACATTCTCAAGGGACTGTCGCTGCAGTGAGCTCGACCAATCCGAGAGTACCCACGTCAAGATTGGGATGATTGAAACTGCAACATCTGGTCGACAGCACGATAACTCGTTCTGCGCACTGATCTGGGACCAGTTCTACCAAGCCACCAAGTCAAAAGGTGATAAGACTCCCGCGGTGAATCAACGTGGTCAGGACAGCCTCACACTTTCAACCCCCACAGGGAGGGTTGCTCTGTCCCAACATACATTCCTTAAAAGCGCGCCTTTTTCCTTTTCGCTACAATAAAGGAACTGCCAGGACACACATAAAACCACTAAACGAACAATCTAAATGCCTTCCTTTCAAACGAATAAAGGTTCATCTGTAAATAACTGCTTAATAAATGTTTTGGGATGTATGTAGGAACCGCTATATACTCTTTAAATAATCCTCTAACAGAGAGCGTTCCATAAGCGCTAGATAATGCATGTTTGATATCAAATTGAAGCTTACGATGTTTCCAATATCGTGATGAATGAATATATGTGTTTGTGCAATGCACAACAGTGTATTCCACTTATAAGCTTTTGATAGGGAACAGAAGTGCAGAATGTCAATTCTAACTGGGATAAAGTATGCACGAAACCGAGTCGAAAGCAGGCGTGGACACGCCTTCGACCTCGGGTTGGACAACTGCCCAGGGGCACGGCCCAAAATTTGCACCTCAAAACGCAGGAACAGAGCTCTCTGAGTTGAGTTGAGAACGAGAAGAATCGAGTCGGAGTCGAGTCGAGAAGAACTCTTCGGAACCACCGGAGGGGATTCGGGTCGCTGCAGGAATCGCCAAGGAAACAGAGAAACTTCGGAACTTGGAGAAGTCAGAAGACTCCGAACCAGAACGACCCGATACCCTCGACTCCGGTCCGCTCCGTCACATCACTCCACGGACACTCACTGCCCTTTTCCGTAACCAACCCGGTTCATCCAAAGCGAACCACCAAGCTAGAGAGACTTCATTCAAACGGCCCGGGAAAGCCCGACCACGTCATCCCACGGACGAGCCTGCCCAATCAGCACGCCGGGATTTCCCCAGACACGCCGAGTGGTAAAACTACCTTTCCGTCTCTACTGAATTGGCGCAGACACATATAAGCGAGGCTAAACCTAACTTTGCTTTGTTGGTGCTCTTAGTGCGATCTCAGAACTAGCTAACAGACTTTGGACAGACAATTATTCATTTCCCTTCCAACCCGTGAATGTGTGTATGAATGCATGTGTGTGTGTGTTTATGTTTAGTCTTCTCAGTGTAGTCTTGTAAAATAGTAGGTACTGTTTAATAAATTGTTTCATTATTACGAATTCTTGTTTGTGTGTTATGTAACTGGAAAGTCAAACTCATGCCCAGATCCGTTGTTACCTGCTCGAGGTAAAGCGAAGAATCCAATTGATTTATTTTGCTGATCACAGAGTAAATTCATATTGGTAACATACATTTAAATTGCCCTAAAACGCTGGACGTATTAGGTGATTTAAAGGTATACTTGAATTGCATACCAACGTGAATCTTTTCAGACTCAATTCCCCAAACTTGAATTGAGAGCTGATTCAAATGACAATTCATAATTATCATAATTAAAATTAGGTGTGAAAACCCTACATATAATGGTGGAGAATCAAGGCGGGCAAGATTTGATTTTCAGTTCATAATTCATAAAATTGTGTGATTCGTGATTTCGTGGTTTTTCTATTTTATCCGGAAGAATAGATTAAGACACAGAGACAAATTGTTGTTATTTCGTACCTCTATTTTGACATGCGAACACGTAAAAGTGCGTGTGAATTGTGAAGACTTTGAAAACTGCAGTAATCGTAATATTTGTCCATAGAGACAGAGATCCGCGTTAGAGCGCGTTGAGGAAAAAAGCAAGCGTGTTCCTTGTTTATTTTCCATAAGGCCTTTGTTGATCTATGACAGTGCGAGTTCCACTGTCATATGAATCTATTTCCTCCCTGGCAAGAGCTTAGAAGTAGCTAACTAAGTAATCCTTTGCCATTTAGTCACTTGAAGAAGTGAAACCGAGCGTAGCGCAGAGAGCGTCAGAACGCGGAAGTATATGGGAGAAGAAAATTCTTGATCAAGTGAATAAACTGTGCAGACCCGCCGCGGTCCGATGACGTCATTGTTTAATTGCAGTATATGCATGTAAAAGTGCCTCACTTTTAGCAAGTGAAGTTGTCAGTGCTAGACGAAGCTGATCGAGTTTACTCGTTGCGAAATGCGCCGTCATTTCGGGTGGGCCGAACTCGTATAATAGCGAATTGCATATCCATAGTAACGACGCGGAAGTCCTAGGACGCCGTTTCGAGAGTTAACTTCAAAGTGCGCAAGCGCAGTCCTCCGGCGCCATATTTGAAGTTTGTGAACAGAGGCTAGATAACTGAATCTAATGTGTTGGCATTGAAACCTATGCAAACTGTTAGCATCAGGATAGCGCTTAGACCTCTGTCGTCCATTGAGTTGAATGCCGTGTGTGTTTATGGCGTGTTGAGTTCCATCGGAACGCCGGAACCACAATAGTGGGCTTCCTCCTCCTTTCCCCTTCACGTTTATCCCCTTTTTCCTCACCTTTCCCTTACCAAGAAGAATGTTGACAAATGTTTGAACTGCCATAACCGTTGGTATTAACAAGAAACGTTTTTTCTTACCTTTAGCATTTCAATGATACATTGCCATCAACAAGTATAACTGCTTTTATTAATTTGATGATATCAGGATATATTACCAATTTTCTAGCATTGCTAATGTGAAACCTTAATGTCATTTACTAAATGCATTAGGTTCATATTCATAAATTGCAACAATATTTGCTGATCCATTTGATTATAATTGCTTCGAATACTTTGATGATAATTGCATTGAATTTCAATTATTAACTGCCGTTATTGATTGAAAATTTTAATTTCAGCTGGTGATTTGGTTAATTATAATTGCCTTTATAGTCGTGATAACACATCACTTAAATATAATCCTGGTTTGGAATTTTAATTTCAGATTTAGCAAATTAGGTGGCTCCTCCATAATTGCTATTTTGTGGATTTATTTAATTATAATTGCTTTTATAATTTAATACCAATATCATAAATTTTCAATTATAATCGACTTGAACTTCCGCTTACTATTCCAGGCATAGTACCCCGGATTCTATTGCAGAAGATACTTAGTGATTAATTCAGACTTGACTCCTCAGGAAGTTTGATCATTAATTATCGCTACCAAATAGAAATTTCAAGTCATTTGCAGTTACGTTGGTGTGTACAGTTGAGTGCCTCCCTCTCAATCCTCTTTACAGGGTCTCTCCCTTGCTTAGGGCTTAGCAGCTAGCACTTCCCTAGTGCTAGGTTGGTGCAGTGACGGTTGTCTCGGAGGTGTCACAGCGAGTGAGGACCCCGTTTGAACGTGACCTTGTGCCAGCTGGGGGCAAGCCAGGCCTCTCTGTCCTAGCATTGTGAGTGAACCCGCAGCAGGCATCAGCAATTGTGTAACGGAGGAGGAGTCAACACGAGCTGACCTGGACGGAGGCTCAGGTAAACCACCCTGTCAGCTGCTGAATCGGGGAAACCGATCAGTAACCCAGGGCTCTGCCCCGCAGCCTTGTCAGTCCAAGCCAGCCGTTGACGCACCTCCACCGTGGGCCCGCACCTTTGTGTCAAAAGCCGACGCTGTTTGAGAGGCTCACTGCAATACTGTCGGACAGAAGTCTGATTGACCTTACAGGAGCACAGGGGCGCCCAGACGGGGAGCCATACCGCTGTACTCCGGCCAGGTTAATCGCCCTCATCACCAAAGCCTAAGTCTAAACCCCTTTTGCTAAAACCCATTTGGCGACACCCATAAGTAGGTTAGGGCCTATTCAACCTCAGGTGACTTAACTCATCACACCAACATAGTAAAACCAACCATTAGGTATCAGGCTTAACGGTATCACACTTTGTCAACTTTGTTTACAGTGTAAGCAACTTTCTCTCTCTTCTCTCCTTCTTGTTCCTTTCCTCTGATCTAACTGCTGCTGCTGCTTCTGAGATCGCACCTGTGGGAACCAGGAAAGCAAAGACTTTAATTTGAGACATTTCTGATCAGTATCGGGTGAAACTTGACGACATTGTTTCAAATTGTTCATGCTCACGAACCTTCCTTCTCAGCGTGTATCCTACTCCAGCCGAAACCAAAGTTGATCGACGAGAATCGTAAACCACGACCCCAGGAACAATCTACTTGGTGCACGGAGTCAATCTAACCAACTAAAAGCTAACACTGTCATTGCTATTGTTTTATCCTGCTACCCGAGGAGAGATTCTAATGGCAATCGCAGTCTTAGTACTTAGAAATCCCCATTTAGAAACTCCTAAAAGCATCCTCTAACTTAGGAAAAGAGACAGTGATAGAGCCTAACCCCCTCCTTCCTTGACCAGGAAAGAGTGTGTTACCTCCCCCTCTCTGTCTCTCTCTCTCTCTCTCTCTCCTCTCTCTCCTCTCTTACGTCTCTTACAGGTAGCTCCTCCTTTCTCTAAAAAAAAAGGAGAAGAAAAGAAGCAAGGACCGCCTGTTACAGGAGAACGAAACGCCCAGCTATCCCTTCTTCCTGTTCTGTGTTGTCTTCTGTTCTCTGTCGTCCTGTGTGTGTTTACTAATTGTCTCCCAGAAACGCCAGTTAGAAGCACACCCACCAGAGGATCACAGTTACAGAGAACCACGCCCACCTGACACCTCACATTTAGCATCAACTGACACCACACATCTACACCTCTGTCTTTCCTTGCTGTTGTCTGTTCTGCCTTGTTTGGTTGTTATTTTCTTCCAGGTCTGTGTCAGTCACTTTTCCAAATCCCCCTCGCCGCACCAAAACATGTCTCACACAGCAGACAACGTTGGTCACTGGGAAGACCTGGAAACATGGCTAAGTGTTGCAACCAGCAGCCTCCTACCCAAGGCCGCGGAAACACTAAAGCGCCAGACCCAGGAACAGCTGGATAACAACCTAACGAGCCTAATGGAACAGGACCCAAGCCAAGGCTACAACCACAAAGAGCTAGCAAAGATCACCTGCTCCTAAGTCACACCCTCATCGCTACCCTCAAACTGAGTGACAGGCACGCCGCCGATCTCCAACAGGAGCTGACATGCGCACAGCGACGCATCAAACAGCTGGAACTGGAGGCTCAGGAACTACAGGAAAAGCTGGATGAGGAGAGAAAGGACCCAGAGGAGATTACCACGCTCAAAGCCTTGCTAGCAGCTTCCACACAAGAGGTGAAACAAACCAAAAGAGACTTTGACAATGTTGTTAACAACCTCCAGTACGCAGAACAGCTACTGGAGAAGGCAAAGACGACATTAGAGACAAGGCCGGCAGAATCAAAGCCCTCGAAGCTCACTTGAACGAGTCAAGGAATCAGATCAGCCGCCTAGAACAACAGCTGGACTACGTCAAAGAGGAATCCGACGGTGTCAAGGAGGAACTCAGACACGCCTACGACCTGCGCGCTGAGCCACCGAGGACACGAGAGGCACCAAAGTCACCCCTGCCAAGTAGGACCGGGTCTCCGTGCTTCTACAGGCACGTGAACAAAGGGGGAAAGAGGCGATGCTGAAACACTCACCAGCTCCCTCTGAAGAGACATACCTCGCGAGAAGGCCAAGAGAAACGGACCCAGCCAGCCAAAAAGCATCACACGGCCTGGACCTAAAAGACCTCGACAAGATCGCCAGGAACATCGTCAAGTTCACCCCAGGTGTGCCAAGTAGTCCAGACGTTCAAACCTATCTGCAGGACGTCAATTCCATCTGGAAGTAAGACCTCACGTCACTGATAAAGATAGACTCTATTTACTGCGAGCAACATCAAGCCCTGATGTACGCAGCTTCCTGGACCGGCAACCAGCCCAGACAAAGGCTGATTACCACCTGCTCCGAGAGGCTCTCATCAATGAATTTGATGACCCAGAGTCAGAACAAGGACTAGTAGCCGCCCTGGAGATCAGACAAGGCCGCCATGAGTCTCCGCAAGCCTACTACAGCCGACTCAGGAGAGCATACTTGGAACTCGCAACGAGCCCGAAATGGAACAGGACATGAACTTTAAGACTCTCTTCCTCAGGAACCTACATCCTGGGGTAAGCCACCATCTAGGCGTGCTTGCATGTCCGCGCACAATGACCATTCAGCAGCTGCGCGACTTGGCACACAAAGCCTACAGCAAACAGAAGATGGCTGCAGAGAAAGGCGCTTAAGCTCCGACGGTCCTCGACTTCAACACACAAAGTCACGGACTGCCTCTAGAGGGTGCCCAACATCAAGACAGCTTCAAGCCGTCAAGAAAGAATGGAACGCTGGTCCCACAGAGAGCAAGACTTCCACGCAGGTACCAGACCCAAGCAGAGAAACGGCCGCTGGGATGGACCACGGAACGACAGCGCCGCCTGGACGCCACTGGGAAAAGTCATGGGACAGTTCAAGACCGCAGGAAGGTCAGTGGGAGAGATCGTGGAATCAGTCAACCTCCTTTAGAAACCAAAGGGGGAAGAGCTCCTGGGATGGCAACGAACCTCCATGGGAAGAGCGCAAACACACCCTGGAGCAACCAGCCCAAGGAATCGACGAAAGAACTTTCAAACTGAATCCACACAAGAGCAAAAGACATCACCGTTTTTACTCACAAGAACTGATGAAGAGCATGATGAGAGTTTCTCCAGCAAATGAAGGAAGACTGGAAGTGGGAAAAGAAAGAGAAGCCGGATTCAGCCTGACTGGCAGCCGGACGAGACAGCAGCGACTACCCGACCCAACCAGACACAGAGAATAGCACTTCCTCCGCACACTCAAAGAACCATAATGACCATAACTTCAGATGGACGAGAAATCCTACCTGAAACCCCAGCAATCGAAAGTTAGCCCCTAACTCACCATACGATGCTTCAAACCACGGCATCATCCAACAAACACCTGCCGCTGAAACCACTCTGGTTCCTGAAAGTGCTGTCCTGGTCGTCTGCCACTCGTCCAAGAACTGCAGATCAGCCCTGATATCCTCCCCATCTCATCCCAAACTCCAGTCCTCAACTCCTGGGTGATCTCATTGAGAGGTATGGCAAGAAAGTTTTACCTCTCCATCATCATCGAACGCCACATCAGGGTCAAGCCCTTCTGGACACAGGAGCTGACATCACACTAATGTCAGCAGAACTCCTCGGAAAAATCCAGGAAGGAGCAAAGACATTAAATGGCCCCCTCAAACTTCAAAGATGTGAGCTGAACCTTCAAGCATACTCCCACACGGGTCTACAACTGACACAAGTGGCCCCAATCCACCTAACAGTGGGTCCGATGAACCTCATCCACCCAGTTTACATCTCACCCCTTAAGACTTACCCACTGCTAATCGAAAGGACCTGCTTAATCGCTTTAAGCCACTAATAGACTTTAAGCACTTGAAGTTGTGGACACAAGTCCGTGAACCTCTGCCCTTCCAGTCAGTAAACGTTCAGGAGTTGCAGTGCCAAGCCACAGACACCACTGCCCGTTTACAGACCGCCGAGGCAATGTCAAGGTCACAAGCAATTTCAAGTTCAAGCAGCAAGAACCACGACAAAGACTTCAACGACCAAACAGATGCCCTCGCTAAAGCAGGTGCATTACATGGAGAGTCCTGGGCGCCCATTCCCACCCACCCAACCCAGCTGTGGCAGCCATCACCCGCCGCCTACACGCCACTGGCGCTTGCGATCCCCACCTCCTCCGTATCTCCATCTCGCCACAGTTTGCTGCTGACGATCTCAGTACCCTTCAAGGCCGGATCCAGCACTGCAAACCATCAGTGCACACATTTCTGACCCAGCTACCGCCACGCTTTCTGCCTTCAACCTAGCCACCTCCTCTGACCTCCGCCACCTGCACTCCATCAAGCACATGCTGCATCTCAAAGACGGCGTTCTCACGTATGTCCCTGAGCCACTCGCTACGCCATGGCTCAAGTAGTGCCTCAGAGCCAAAGGGGGATAATGTTGACATACGCACGATGCACCATGCGCTGGACACCATGGCGCCAAGGCCACCTATGAGACACTCAAACAGGTGGTATACTGGCCTGGCATGCAGCAAGACGTGGCGGAATACGTGAAAGGATGCCTGGTCCGCTGCCAGTTTCAACCGGGCGAATGCAAATCACCGCAAGACCACTGCAAAGGAAAAGGAATGACCTTCCCATGGTCAGACCTCCAAATAGACTGGAGTAGGACCCTGCCACGGTCGACACGAGGTAACAAGTACTTCCTCAATGTGGTCTGCGAGTTCACAAAGTGGATAGAGTGCCTCCCAGCTCCGAATGACACGGCAGAAACAACAGCCTACCTCTTGATGAACCATATTCTCAAAAGATTTGGAATGCCCTTGAGTGTCAATTCAGACAGAGGAACTCACTTCACCGCTGAGGTCATGCAAGAAATGTGGAAACTCCTGGGTGTGCAAGCCAAGCTGCACATAAGCCACCACCCATCTCTTCTGGACAGGTGGAACGTGCCAACAAGACAGGGGTCAGCATGCTGAAGAAGTACGTGTCCGCCAATCAGAAGGATTGGGATGTCAAACTTCCCTGGTACTAATGGCCATCAGGTCCACTCCTCACCGGTCCACCGGAGTACCTCCATTCAAATGATGACGGGAGACGATGACACTACCTCTTACACCTGCTGTACCAACCCGGTGACATGAACCTCGTCACTGCCTACACCACGCATCAGTACCTAGAAGAGTTGCATCAGCACCTGAGAACGACTTTCGCCTTTGCACAGCAACAACTCCAAAGCAGCGCGGAAGGTCGTAAGGCTTACTACGACAGGAAGCCTCATATCAGGAACTTGAGGTCGGAGACGAAGTGTGGTATTACAGTTTCGCCCAACCACGGCCAAACACCCCTCATCGATTGTCAAAGAAGTTCCTACCTCACTGGACGGGACCCCACGAAATCGTGACAAACTGTCACCTGTTGCCTACCGAATCAAGATTCGACAGGGGCGCAGCGAGCCAGCCCTGCGATGGGTACACGGAACCAGATAAAGAGGCACCAGGGCTCCAAGAGACAAGGAAAGGGGAGACCAAACCCACTGACACAGACCGATTTCGCACCTCACTGATGTAATTCCTCACCCACTAGGGAAACACATAGCCAGGTTTTCAAGCACAACACCTACACGCTCCTTCACCGCACTGCTAGAACCAACACTCTAGTAACAAGGAGTTTCTCCACACATGTGACCATTGTTTGTTGTCCTAACCTCACTCAATGTCCTTGTGTCCCTTATGTGTTGTCTTTTCCCTTCTCTTTCCCTCTCTGTTTCCCTTTTCCCCTCTAGGCCCTTTTACAGGAACACCCTTAACCATTCTCTCACGTCAGGTCCTGACAATAAGATTGACTCCCGCACTCAAGTCCATAGATTGAGCGCAAATGTCGATCAAGTTTCTCACCCGATCTGCCCAAATTCCAAATTTCTGCACCACAGTTCAGTTAGCTTGATGGAAATGTTGTTTGTGGATGTCTGTTCTCTCTGTCCATTGTTCCAGTGCCCGATGACGTTTCGCGCAACGGAACCTCCATCGCGCAAAAAGGGGGATATGTGGGCCTCGATGAACAGACACGAACCATAAAAGGGGGAATCGCTTCTAGAACCAGGTCGTGAAATCGCGCATCCTCCGCACCCCGGACCATAAAGGCAATCAAGATGGTCAGCCGAGCGATGCAGAGCGCCGCAACGTCTACCAAACATTCTCAAGGACTGTCGCTGCAGTGAGCTCGACCAATCCGAGTACCCACGCCAAGATTGGGATGATTGAAACTGCAACATCTGGTCGACAGCACGATAACTCGTTCTGCGCACTGATCTGGGACCAGTTCTACCAAGCCACCAAGTCAAAAGGTGATAAGACTCCCGCGGTGAATCAACGTGGTCAGGACAGCCTCACACTTTCAACCCCCAGGAGAGGTTGCTCTGTCCCCAACATACATTCCTTAAAGCGCGCTTTTCCTTTTCGCTACAATAAAGGAACTGCCAGGACACACATAAAACCACTAAACGAACAATCTAAATGCCTTCCTTTCAAACGAATAAAGGTTCATCTGTAAATAACTGCTTAATAAATGTTTTGGGATGTATGTAGGAACACGCTATATACTCTTTAAATAATCCTCAACAGAGAGCGCCCATAAGCGCTAGATAATGCATGTTTGATATCAAATTGAAGCTTACGATGTTTCCAATATCGTGATGAATGAATATATGTGTTTGTGCAATGCACAACAGTGTATTCCACTTATAAGCTTTTGATAGGAACAGAAGTGCAGAATGTCAATTCTAACTGGGATAAAGTATGCATCGAAACCGAGTCGAAAGCAGGCGTGGACACGCCCTTCGACCTCGGATTGGACAACTGCCCAGGGCACGCGCCCAAAATTTGCACCTCAAAACGCAGGAACAGAGCTCTCTGAGTTGAGTTGAGAACGAGAAGAATCGGAGTCGGAGTCGAGTCGAGAAGAACTCTTCGAACCACCGGGAGAATTCGGTCGCTGCAGGAATCGCCAAGGAAACAGAGAAACTTCGAACTTGGAGAAGTCAGAAGACTCGAACCAGAACGACCCGATACCTCGACTCGGTCCGCTCCGTCCACATCACTCCACGGACACTCACTGCCCTTTTCCGTAACCAACCCGGTTCATCCAAAGCGAACCACCAAGCTAGAGAGACTTCATTCAAACGGCCCGGAAAGCCCGACCACGTCATCCCACGGACGAGCCTGCCCAATCAGCACGCCGATTTCCCCAGACACGCCCGAGTGGTAAAACTACCTTTCCGTCTCTACTGAATTGGCGCGAGACACATATAAGCGAGGCTAAACCTAACTTTGCTTTGTTGGTGCTCTTAGTGCGATCTCAGAACTAGCTAACAGACTTTGGACAGACAATTATTCATTTCCCTTCCAACCCGTGAATGTGTGTATGAATGCATGTGTGTGTGTGTTTATGTTTAGTCTTCTCAGTGTAGTCTTGTAAAATAGTAGGTACTGTTTAATAAATTGTTTCATTATTACGAATTCTTGTTTGTGTGTTATGTAACTGGAAAGTCAAACTCATGCCCAGATCCGTTGTTACCTGCTCGAGGTAAAGCGAAGAATCCAATTGATTTATTTTGCTGATCACAGAGTAAATTCATATTGGTAACATACATTTAAATTGCCCTAAAACGCTGGACGTATTAGGTGATTTAAAGGTATACTTGAATTGCATACCAACGTGAATCTTTTCAGACTCAATTCCCCAAACTTGAATTGAGAGCTGATTCAAATGACAATTCATAATTATCATAATTAAAATTAGGTGTGAAAACCCTACAAGGTTGATAAGTTATATGTTTAGGTTATATAGGCAATGCCTATACAGTTGGTGTATAAATTATGTTTATCGTTTTATATGATTATGTGTCTGTCTATATGCAACTCTATATGTTAGGCACGGCATTTCGTTCCTTTGCATGTGTGGCATTGTTATACAGCTCACTTTAAGTTCAACTCAGAAGTGTAATTTTAAGGTAGCAAATACATAAATCTGTAATTTTTTAATACTTTTGAATGGTGGCTTGTCATATTCTTTTTTTGAAGTTTTACTGATTCACTGATTGATTGATTGATGGTCAACAGGCATTACAAATGTATACATATGTTTGAAATGCTACCTACAGAAATTAGTATTTATTATATGCATATATTGACATATTTCTATATTCCTTTAAATACGACTAAATCAGCTTTAGGCAAAGGTTGAACCAGTTATTTATCATTCATAATACCATTTATTAATATTTGCATTATTTTTACAATTATAATTGTTTTTGTGTTTTTTTAAATTGTTTACTTTTTTATAATGTTATATTTTTAGTATTAGTAATTTGAATAGTTGAACTTTTATTTTACTACTTCAGTTAAATTTTCATTTGACTTTTTCATTATTTATAGGTTACTTCATTTCAGCTTCATTCATTTAACTAAAGCGCTTTTAAGATGGTTTTAATTTTGGTTAACACTCTCAGAAATAAAGGTACAAAATTAAATCACTGGGCGGTACCTTTACAAAGGTACATGTTTGTACCTAAACAGTCCATTTTGGTACCTTAAGGATATTTTTTAGTATTTAAACTGTACATATTTGAACCTAATAGGTACAGAATTGTACCTTTTGATAAGGTGCCGCCCCAAGTGAGAGCTTTTGTACCTTTATTTCTGAGACTGAACAATAACAACGCTGCACTAGATAACACTAAATATCCCAGAATATACCTGTGTCAAATTTCTTTTCTGGCATTCCAACTGAAATTCAAACGTAACTTTCTGTACGTTGTGACCAGTTCAGTTCAGTTTTTTTTTAGTTTTACCAGCTATGACATTTAGTCAACGAGCTATTCAGGGGAAACTTGGCCCGGTCCAACGTAAGGCGCCAGTCGTGCCAGCTGCAGTGGAGCCCTTATCCAGCGTGGCGTCAGACAGCGATGATGGAGTCATGGCTGGGCAATGGTTTGTGTGTGTGAGGTCATAGATTATGTATGGCGCCTGTGGCATGTGCTGTGTCTGCTTGCATATTTCATTGGCATGCTGGGGAGCTTCAGATCTCTTCGTCATGTTTGCTGAAGCTGTGAAGTTTCATTTAATTTTAAAACAAAAGAGTTATATTCACTATTATGCAACTAATACGAGTCGCTGATAGTGATCTAAATTCTCATGGACGATGTAAGATGTGCTCTGCCGGAGGTAGAAAGACAAATGATAATCAGCTGGCATCTGAATCTATTCTCAGAGGTTTGCAGGTTATAATGCAGATATTTGTCAGATATTCTACTGTTAATATCTTATTAAAGTTTCAATGCAAAGTAGGCTATTTGGTCTTCAGTATCTATTAGTAACAAATAGTTTTTAATTTCACTCCCCCTAGGTGTTTAACTAGTGATGTTTACATATGGAAATTACAGGAGACGGATTAACAGAGAATTAAATCCTGAAATGAGTCTCTCCGAGCATATTTGACCTACTTTCAATGCATGCGGCTGAATGCTGCTTGCCCGCCTTCATTTCATGCTTGCTTTACATTCCTATTCTGCTTAATACAAGATCCGCCAGCACATTCCTCTTGCTGCAAGGTTGTTTTTATTCATTTACCATCTCTCCCCAGCCTTCTGGCCCATTAGTCATTTCATCTGTGGAAAATGAATTTGTGATGAGTGTTGCTGGTCTCTGTTGTGCACAGGGATTGGAGATCTCCTTCTCACTTTACAGTCTATTCTGTCTGAAGTTTGTTGGTTCCTCACTAAAGTTTTTGACATTGGTGCTTGTTTTGAGCTAAAGAAACTGAATTTTAGTGTTCTTAAAGAAAACAGCTTGTCTCAGGAATGCCATTAAATTGGAAATGACAGTAGTATTTAGTCACTTTTAATGAATTAAGGCAATACATTATGTCAGAACTATCCATGCATCTATCTTTGTATCTGTCTGTCTGTCTGTCTGTCTGTCTGTCTATCTATCTATCTATCTATCTATCTATCTATCTATCTATCTATCTATCTATCTATCTATCTATCTATCTGTCTGTCTGTCTGTCTGTCTGCCCATCTGTTTTGTCTTGTCTTGTCTGTGTTGTTTGTCTGTCTGTATCTGTCCCGTCTGCATGTCTGTCTGTCTATGTCTGTCCATCTGTTTTGTCTCGTCTTGTCTTGTCTGTCTTTCTGTGTCTGTATTGTCTGTCTGTCTGTTATGTCTGTGTCTGTCTCTCTGTTTGTCTTGTTTGTCTGTCTTGTATGTCTGTGTCTGTTTGTCTGTGTCTGCCTTGTCTGTCTGTCTGTTCTGTCTTTCTGTGCTGTCTGTCTGCCTTGTCTGTCTGTCTTGTCTGTCCATTTGTCCATCTGTATTGTTTTGTGTATCAACTGATTGTCATTGTATCACGCACTTAGTGACTTACAGTCACTGTTTATATCAAGGACATCCATAATACTGGAAAGGGCTATCCAGAAGCTTTGCCATTAATCTCAATGGCAGATGCTCAGTGCAGGGCCACACAAAAGTACACAATTGAAATCTGTCATTTTTGCCCGTGGGCAATCAGTACTGCAGCCAGACTTTCTGAGGCAACCACCTGAGCCGCAGCAATTCTGATCGTCTATATTTTATTTTTCCAAACCAAATGGTCAATTTATTATATAATATTGTGAGGAGTTGGCTGCCCTTCCCCTTTATTGTCACCATCACCCCGTCCTTTATTCGCCGCCCTTCACCAGGCTCCCGACGGGAGTGGGCGTGTCCGAGAGGAGGGGCGTGGTATTAGACAGGTCTGGCGGCATGTGACGATGCACACCTGAAGTGAATCGAGCCTCGTCACCGCCGCCGTTAAATAACGAGCGCGCCTCTCCTCGAGAGACCGGTCTCTTCCCCCGTGCAGCACGCTGGTGTCCTCGTGGGTCTTGGAAGGGTGCTGTCGGAACCCGTAGTCCTGGCGAAGACTGCACACGTGTATCGTTGACGGGCCAGGATGCCGAGCTGTTTATCCCTTCAAATCTGCCGACCGGAGGAAGAAGAGGAGAAGCCGCGGGAAGAAGCCGCCGCCCCTCGCGCCCCTTACCTGGACCCTTCCCCCTGGAGCACTGCCTGACCTGCACTCCCCCTGCAGCACGACGAGGACACCAGTTTCCCCGTTTATTTGGACACTTTTTCCCCTGGACACTTTATTTTTTGTATATTCTGTTAATAAAAAGCCTCTCCGAGGCCTGACGCCACGCCCACTGTGTCTGTCGTTGGCTCCTCCCACCACAATATATTATAATATAATTATATTTCTACGCTATTACAGTTTTTATCAGTGTTTTAGTGCATTCTTAATATTTGCAAAGACGGTAAGACAAAAATGCTTAGTCGTGTTGTCAGTTTGACAGCAGCAGTTTGGCAGAAGGCTGCACTTCTTACAGTATGTATGCCAAATTTTCATTTCAAAAGTACAAGTTTACACATTACTGTATGTGGGATATTGATCGAAAGAGACTGAATAGGATTCACAGTTACTTTTTTCTAAACAAATGAACAAAACAATGCCATTGTGATACAGAAAAATAAATATGGACACAAGATGAAAGTACAAAATTAGAAAAACACAGGAAACACTGGTTCATCATTGGTTGATATATATTCATATATTCCATGCACAATAAATGGTAAATTTGCGGACAAGCAAAAATATTTGCACTACAAACCAGTGTGCAATGTTGGGAAGATTATTTTGGAAACGTTTTCCATTTTTAAAATGTAATAAGTAGTCAAAATATTTCACTTACTTCATTACATACTTAAATTATTGATTCATTATTTGAATCACCACAACACTAATATTGTTGTGTTGTGCTGATTTGTTGTGTTGTGTCTGTGTTGTTACTCTCATGATTTCTGCGTAATCTCACTGTGTCACGATTTGTTTCTGTTGTGTTTTTGGGCACTACTGGAAAAAAACAGTTATCAAATAAACATATGCACTTTTCTTGTCCTAAACTACTGAAACATCTGTGTCTCGTATTTTAGAGCAGTCACTCCAATTTGAAAAAGAAATCGAGCAAATCAGACGTAACCCCCCCTTTTGTAATCATTAAAATATTCATAAGTAACTGTAATTTAATTACACATTTTTTTATCAGTAACTGTAACAGATGATAGTGTTTATGGTTATGATGATTAATCATGCTATTACAAATAGTACTTTTCCAATATAAAGACAATGTTATTTTACAGGTAAGATAATTGAAAGCGAATGACACCAGAAACCTTGTACATTGAAGTTACAAATAACTGCTATTATGTTAAGATGAGGTGCATATTTCTTAAATTACTATTATTATTATTGCTTAATGTCTCTGGTCCCCTGATGGAAATACACACAATGTAGTGGCATGTAATATTCTGGGGTATCCACTTGGGGGTGCATGACACAAGGAACCCAATAACAACAGTCAGTGCTCTAAGCAGCAATTAAATCCTGGCTCATTAAGACACAATCAGCCCAGTAAGGGTCTTTGCTGATCCCTCCGAGGCCCCCTCGTGGTACAAAATGAGAGGAGAGTTAGTGAGAATCAACGCTGAATCTCTACGCCACAACTGAACTGCACTCAATAGAAAGTGCAGTGTGAGCAAGAGGGTTGCCAGGTAAAAAGATAACTAATTACAGTAGGGCCCCATAGACGGGCCCTCTTGTTCGTAGGATCTGCTTTCGTTCTTCCATTGAGTCATAATGAAAGCTCAAAGCTCTTTTTGGCCCGCCCCTGTGGAAGAGGGCCGCTGGAGCAGCAGAGAGTGAAGGCCACCTATTCAGAACCCTGCTGTTCCCACAACTCTTCACAAATCCAAGGCCTCCATGTTCAAAGGGTTGAGAGAAAAGAAGGGGGTAGAAAATAGAGCGCGGGATAGGCAGAAAAAAAAAGCGGAGCGTACTAAAGTGCTGTGCTCACACATGAAGCTTGTTTATCAGCCTCCATCCTCGCCCCGCACGAAACACACACACTACCCCACTTCACTGGAAACCATGGATACCGTAATGCCTTTTCTGATTAAACAGAACAAAACATGACCTCCATCCATAATTCAAACGCCAAGAGCTGAAACAATGGAGCACGAACGAGACGTATCCAACCAGCAGGAGGCCATAAAGAGAGCCTGATCTGTCCGTGTGACGATTCATCTGATGAAGTTTTAAAATCTAATATTTTTAACTACGATTATTTTATTTTGACCTTCTACAGCTCGTGCAAAAATAGATTCATGTTCTAGCATGTATGCTAATGTTCTGCACTTTGCCGTCATTTCTTCATTAAGCTGTTTAACTATCTTCTATCCCGTTTTATTGCTCAAAATTGATATTAACGTTACGTGTCTTATATTGGAGCACAAATCAATGGACTTGAACAGCTTCTCAAGCATCTCTAATTACACTGCTAAATGAAAAACATTACCAGCCGAATCATTATTTGACAGTTATTAAAACAGCTTGAACTGTGGCATGCACGTTGGACCGAGCGGTGTGTGCACTCTTATTTAAAGGTGTTCAGCCTCGCACTAAAGCAAACAAAATGAAAGCTGTGAAATTTGTATTTTTCAGCGTGGTTGGGATGCGAATATACTTGAAAATAGGACATCTCTCCCAACCAAACAAGAATAGAAACAAACACACAATTTGGGAACACTCTTGACACATTCTCTTGTTTTTCCCAGGCTCTCTGATTTGGAATGGAGAAGGCAATCTCAAGAGAACAAACAAAAACCCACACACGGACTTTCAGCATTGTGTTGTTACTTTATTTTAGGCTTCACTTCTGTGTTTTTTTTCTTGTAAGCTTTATATAAGTAAAATATTATGTAATTTTATTATTATTATTATTGTAATATTTTAATAATACAATGCATTTTTACATTGATTTGCCTTACAGCATATAAAATTGTGAAAAATGGGAAACTAGGCAGGAGGGGGGCTTCTTCTACAGCTTCTTCTAATAACAAAGTCCTTCGATATGAAGAATGTAAACACTATAAATTGTAATCCATCATATAGACCCCCATGTAAAATATAGATGCCAGAAAACAATCCTTCATGCGCCTAGCTCAATTCATGAATTCCTCTAATAAGAACATGCCTCTATACTGTTGCCCAGTGGGTTTTTGAAGCGCTAACCTCACAGTTCTGTCTGAGGAGTAATTTTACAGTGTCTTTGTCACAAAGCCCTTAAGTGGTGAACACCTGTTTGGCTCCAGCTTCAGGCTGCCAGTGAAACTGAATACTTGGCCACCAAGTCTTTTTTATCGGTTCAAAGCTGTTTCCCATCCTCTTGTTGTCCATCAGTTTGAAGTGAGGCCAGCTTTTTGCCTGTTCATGCTGGGATATGGGTAGGCTAAATAAATAAAAAGTGTTTAGTCGGTTATATGTCACAGGTGTGTCCATATGTTAGTAATTCAATGTAGAAGGAGCAAAAATTAGTCCCAAAAACATTTGTTTCACTAGATACTTGGGAAATGCTACATTTCCACTTCCCAATGGTTAAAGGACAAAGGAACAAAGGTAACAATAACATATACTGCCACACACATTCTTTTGTTTGCCTGAATCTCACTATATTACTCATCTAGGTCATTCTTTAATTTTATTAACCCACATTTATTCCTTCAAAATAGCAATTACAATCCAGTAGCTCCTGGCACAGCAGATAGTAGAGCGCTGATGGCAGAGAGAAGGGACAGATGCATCCTCAAACCAGGAGGGGGTCCATCTCAAAACCACCTTAAGGCTTGGGTCTAAAATTTGCCTTATTTAATGAGTGGAAGGATCATTCTGATTGCTTCAAAAGCTGTTGCATTCATGCATCAATCTGTGCAGAAGAAAAGGCTCTTTCTCCCATCCATAAAATGTTAAAGCTGTTGAGTCAAGAATCACTTCAGCACTAGCTACATTGAAATAGCAGATGAGTGTCTTGAGTGGAGGTTCAATTGGTAAACACACACTTCTTATTCTTCCCACATAAACCATCTGGAAGCATGGAAACACAACCACTGTGTTTCTCTGTTGAGAGCCCTGGATTACTTTCAGATATCGAGATACCTTCAGAAAGGTCATTTAACAGAAACATTCAACTCTAATTCTGCCTTTGCATTATTCTCTTTACTTTATTTTCTATGAAAGACGCAGTTCTGCACTTTTTTTCTCTCTTTTTGGAGGGTAACTCTGAGCACTCCATATAAATAAACACTTCATCCTTTTGACGAAAGGCACCGCACAAAAGCGTGTTTGCATCTTATTCAATATTTGAGTATTCCTTTGAGATTTAACATCCATTACAGCTTCCCGACATTTATTAGAGTCGCACTGTTGAAAATGTTTTCCCTGGGGTTTCACTGATGAACTTTGTGATTCCAAACCTGTCTGAATTAAATATGTTTTTCTACCACAACCGAACAATGTAATGCAAATTTTCTTGGTGCACTTCATTATTGATTTAGACTTTTTCTGACTATTTTCATGGGTAGAATAGAACAGTAAGTGGTTAAAGTGGTGTACGCTGGCATCCCACCCAGTGTCAAATAACATGAGATTTATAACCTAATGCAACTGCATGTAGCATTTGATATGCAATGTTTTTTCTTTCCTAAATCTACCATTAACTAATACACCTTAAAATGCAAAAAATAAATGTCATTTACTGTAATCCACACATGCATGGCGAACCAACTGCATTATTGTCACGCGTGTGATAGGCAGGAGAGCAAACAACGAGTTTAAACGAAAATAAAGAGTTTGATCTACTCTGAGATTAAAATAAACAATATAAATACAGGCAGGCAGATACAACAAAAACACACGCTCATACGGACAAGATCGGACAAACTGAACTAAAAACACAGGACTTAAGTACACAGGGTAATTAACTAAATTAACACGACTCAGCTGAAGACGATAGACAATTAACTAAAGGTAGGTTACACTGAACACATGGCACGAGACAGAAACAATAACAAAAGTCCAAAGACGTGACAATTATATAAGTAAAATTTTAGTTGAGTGAATTATGCATATAACTCTTTTGCATTGTTAATGTGACCTCAGAAATATAAGATGTCTTATGTCTCACCACACATAGATTGCCAAAAGTCATCTTTATCACTGGAGAAAACTTCTTTTGTATTTTTATGTCATGTATAAATTTGTAATACAGTTTTCTGGACAAAAGCACAATATATAAGAGTAATAATTAATCAAGTTAATAACCACTGCCAATGCATAGCTGTTAAAAACTTCATCAGGTCCAGTGAACTTCACCAATTATTTCATTAATTATTTGCCCGGACAGTTGTATTTCAATCCTAGAAGCTGTTGACCATGTAATGTCATGTTTTATTAATGTTTGTTCTTGCAATGCAAGAGTCCCAAGCTTTCTGTAAGCCATACACCTTTGACCTAAAATATTTACATTTCAATAATTAACAACAATTAATCAACATATTTGCATATTGACAGTTCTCTGTTGACGGTTAAAGGTCACCCTGACAAATTCTAACTCATTTTAATTGCTTTGATTTAATTCATTTTTTAGCTTTTCATCAAACCCCTACATTTTTCCCCACAAACTAAAAAACCCTGATGTTTATAACAGATAATATACTATATTTCCTTGTCTTTCTATTTGTTTTGTGTTTGTTTGTTTTTTTAATAGGTGTTAATGTGGTAAAACCAACCATTTGACCAAAAGTAACCTAAAAGTCATCAGTGCTGTCATTTGTTTGTCCACAGGTCTTTAAACCTCTCAGTTATTCTTAGATTGTTCAATACAACGAAATGTTGTGAAGATGCAGCTACAATTTAAATTTGCTCCAAAAAAATCTCCAAAAAAAAAATTACTTTCTTGTGGCTCATTCTGAAGATAATGTAGTTCCAACTCTGTAAGATAAATAGCAAGCAGGTTAATAAAGAAAAAAAAAAAAAAAAAAAAATGGAATTCACCTTCAGTATGAAAGTAAAAAAATCTGATAAATAGTGTAGAAAATAAAAATAAGTAAAATAGTTAATAATGTAGAAACTGTTCACCCTGCACTTTGCTTCCTTATAACCTCAGATCTTGAAACACTTTAATAATGTATGCCCATTGTGTCATCCTTACGGCCAAATTCTATTATTAATTTCTCAAAAACTACACAATGTCTAAGCGAAACAGTAAAAACCCAGCGTTATCTCAATGCCCCTCATAACCTCCATTTCCCTCCCTCAAAGCATTGCGGGAGTCCTCCTCTCAGCTGTTTGTCAACAAAATGACTTGATTGAAATGCATTTGAACGGAAATGATCCCTCATAACAGCGTTTTAAAGATCTCTCATCAGGGACCAGGAGCTGCGTGTGCAACAAACACGCAGTATCTGCGTGCTTGAGTAGCGGCACAGAGGCCCAGACTGAATAATCAGCCTTTCTGTTAATATCCTGCCAGACAGAGCATTGAGCCAGAACCAAACTCCCCTGCACATCTCACAGGGAGGGAGCTTTTCCAATTATTTGCATTCAGGCCTGATCTCTCTTTTTGGATGATCTATTGTGCGGCATGAACATTTATTGTTAAGGGGGAACTTTTTTTTTTTTATATTACATGAAAGTTTTCAGATCCTGGAGCAGGCTGTTTAAAATTTAACAGAAACATTTTAACATTGCATTCGATGTAAGACTGAATCATTATATTGCCTCCTCTAAAGAATGCTCCTTACTTCCATCAGTAAAGCTGTTCTGCAATATTCATAACCTGCCTGAGCTGACGAAATGTTTTAGATGTTCTTATTATATTCCCTAAATGTGGAAATTCGAAAATGTGGAATCGTTGGAAGACTTTACTCGTAATCCGGTTGAAGAAATTAACGTCATCACTTAGTGTTGTAATTTGCCAAAATGCCTGGCTGACTTTTACATGACTGCTCAACAACTAAATATAAAGGCATGGACCCAAAAATAAGAAAAGCTTGTATGAAATGAGAGAGCAAGAACAAGATCTTACAGACATATACTACAGAAAGTAGTGTGGGTTTAGGCCCTCATAGCAAGTGGACAGTCAGCTGAAGATATTGAATCAGCGAAGGCAGTCGGTGAAACAGATCATTCTGATTGGCTGTTCAGTTTAGCGATCCAGTGCGATGACTCAAAAAAGGGGCAATCATTTTAAATACATGAATATATTCATAACGTCGTGGAATAACGACCATCTGATCAACATTTTTCAATAGCAATGGTCAGCAAGCTCTGCTTTGTTTATGTTTTATGTTTAAAGTGAGGAATATAGACTATGTGTTATTTTCTTACATGCAGGCAAATAAATGCATATGCTGGTTGGCTCTAGTTTGTATATCACTACATTTCTGACATGAGGCAACTACACACCGTAGGCTTTGATGTCGGTTTGGTGTGTCACGACAGGCAAGCGGTGCATTAGGGTATGCTGAGCATTTAAAAGAAATATTTGATTTCACAATCTGTAACTTTGTTGTTATACTGTACCAACAAGTGTAATGTATAATTTATACATTATATAAGCTCAGTGGAAATACATACCTGTACCTATAGCTGTTAAACTCAAAAATGCGGGCTATGCCTATACACACAAATCTGAAGTTTCCAGTTGAAGTTACTTTAGATGTATGTATTTATATGTATATATCAATGTAATAAAACATATTCCAGTCCAGCATCCGGTGAATATTCTATAATTCTGTGTAATAATAATGTGCGACAATGGAAATGACATTTTTTGCATTCACCATTTGTGTATTGTGTCATATACCGCGTGTCTTTCTGCATATTTATGTCTATCCAAGTTCATTTAGTTTTGTCTTTGAGTCATATATCTCTGAAGTGTATTGTCCTGGCGCACCAGAGGGTAGATTTCTATCCCCGAGGCTGTGGATGAAATCTTGGCTCTCTGCTGAGTTCTCTCCTCTGCTGTGTTCCCATAACTCTGTGTGATTTACAGCGGCTCTGCCACGCTGAGGGGTAATAAGCAGTGTAATTTGCTGGAAGGTGTGACTGGACTGAGTAACCAAAGCTGCAGTCTCCACGACACGTCCATGTGTCTCACACATGCAGGTGAGTGAGAAACAAACACAATCAAGCTGCCACATTTCTGTTCTCTCTTCCTCCAGCTTCCTCTGAAGCGAGCACTCATCTGTGACCCCGTTCACTTCCATGCCTCTCTCCCCTAATTGCGCTTTCTCCAAATCAAACACTTCAAATAAGCTTTCTCTGTGGATTTGAAATCTGTTACAAATTGCATTTTGAGTTGTTTATTGAAGATTTTGTCCCACGACAATAAATCTTCATAAATAAATTATTTTAAGATTTGATTGACCCAGTGGATCGAACTGGCTTTTTTCCAAAACTCTTGGCATGGAGACAATTTACTTTTGATAAGCCTGTTTTCGTGACATCTTCGACTGATCCAATTAGAAATAAAAGGGATGAAATCGCTTTCATACATGACCACAACGAACCTCCTGAGGTCCTGAAGGTGTTTAGAAAAGCTTACTGGAATATGTTTTACATTTCAGCCTCTCTATACATCAGAATCGCGTGTTTAGTTATGTGCTAGTATTTATTTGTGAAAGTAAATAGCAATTTCTGAGTGAAAACAAAGCCTTTCCCCACCAAAATATCAACCTATATGTGAATCAGTTAAAAATCAGTCAGTGAATCAGTCAAGCAATCAACTCTTAATTTACGTGCAAATAGATTGAAATCTATACTAATCTTAATATATAAAATGTTTATAATATAATTCATATTTATTATAAAACAAATACTCACATACTCTCCTGCTATACATTTGACAAAACAAATACATTATAATAATGACGGCCCTGATAAAAGATGGTTCATTGTTTCCTTGTTTTAGTTTGAAGCTGAATTTTTACCCAGAAGGCTCTGTTTTATCTGACAGCATAAGCAGCAGACCACCGTTAGTGACACACTTGATCATGTCAAAATCATCTGTGAAAAGCGGCTCTACCCACAGCCCCTACCAGAGGGTAATTTTCCTTTCTTTTTAGCCTTTTTGTTGTCGATGACATCTGCCTATCCTCTGTCCATTTAGCCAAAGAACACACTGACACACAGAACGTTCTTCTTCCGAACACCGCAGGGTCTCTAAGTGCTTTTAACTTGGTGATTTTTGGCCCCCTTAAAGAATTGTGACATGGCAATAAAGCTGTCAGCACACAAATTAATGATGGAAAGACAGGCTGGGGAAACAACCGGCTCTCCCATCAAAAATCTGTCTCTTCTGAGTATGTGCAGTCTTCACCATGACGTCCTTCTCTGCTGGAAGCAACTTTATGGCTGTCTCAGGACTGCGCAAGCATATAAAGTTGTGAATTATATTGGAAAACAGAATTTCAAGGCTGAATGCTTTTTCCTGATGGAATTTAGATTTGACACTTGTGTTTTTTTATTATTATTTCTCAGGAGTCAAGCGTTTGAAAACATTTTTCAGAAGCTGATGTGAATGCGTGTGCTCTTAAAGTAATAATTAATCCCGAAATTACAATTCTGTCATTGTTTACTCACCTTCATGTCGTTACAAACTCACATGGCTTTGAATAAATTATACTGAACAGGAAAGAAGACTTTTTGATATCCTATTTTTACTTCCAAAGGGGCTGTTTCAGTTTTTGACACCTTGAAGGTGAGGTTGATTTCAAGAATGTTTCTATTGTACTTGTATAGAAGTCTTGTAAAATACCAGTCAAGTGAAGTGGATTCATTTCACACTTTATGTACACTATATACTGTACCTTTTTAAGCTCGAAGGTTCGACTCCATTGACTCTCGTAAAACATACTTCAAAAAGTAAAAAGTTTGTGTTTTCTAGAAGGAAGTATTGCAGGTTTGGAATGACATTAGAATGCGTAAACGTTTTTTTAGAGTACTATGCCTTTAGACATTGTGATGTTCAGATCCAATTTGCCAAATTCACATCTAATCATATTTTAGAGGAATTTAGGCTATGTCTTTTCAGCCTTACAACATTCTCTTTAGCGTGGCAGGTGTTCTGACAGGCTTTAATCCTCTTGAAGGCCTGAAGGAGCCTGTGGACATCATATTTTACCACCCGCAGCTGCTGTTTCTGTGCGTTTCACAGGTGATTTTCTCTGCTAAAGCACACAGAGAGGCTGCGTCCCCTGCCAACAGCATATATTAAAACTCACCTCAATCATCTAGAGCCACCTTATCAAAAGTAAGCCTGGACGAGGTGGAGGGTGGGGGGATGAATCAATTTCTGGCGGTTTTTGCAGACGGAGGTAGGGATACTGCAGGGGAGCGTGTCTGGTGATGGCCTCCACTGCTCGGGTAAAGACTTTTCTTTGCACTTGCCTTTTAATTGTATGCAAAACGTCTTTTAATTTTATGCATCAAATGCATTAAAAGGAAGTAACTGGCCTTTTACGGGAAAAAACGTTTTTTCAAAATTAAAAAAAAACTTTTTAGTCTTGTTTTAAATAGGCAGTTTGTTTCATTTATTTTGGTTGTCATCATTCAGAACAACTTGTATACATACAGTTTATCTATAGTCTATAATATAGGCCCCTAAGCCATTTTTTGTTTGTGGTTTCAAAGCTTGAAATAAATGGCGTGAAGAAAACAGATAATTCAATATAGACAGCGGAATACGTGCATTGTGCGCCGTTTCCAATCAAGCCTCAATTCTGTCAAACGATATGTGAAAATGTACATAAAATGTTGGATGTGAAGTCTGCCAGTTTTCTTCCATTTAATGCAATTTTCACCCCGTAATCTTTTAAAATGCATGCATAATTTGATTTGGATCATAAATGTATATGATTTTAAAGTATGTCCTTACAGCAGAGGTCACACTGTGTCATTTCTTATTTGAGGGAGTGAAAGAGACACGGAGAGAGCAGTAAATAGGATGTCACTGACTTTTCTAGCCCGTTTGGCACATCAGCTGTGTGTGCAAGAAAACGTCCCTCAGAATGAGATCTTAATTAGCGTACTCTATCATGCCACTCTGCCAACATACACAGGAAACACACTAAGGATATAAAAATCTGCACAACATTATTTATCAGCGAGCCTCCTGCGCGAGCATTTATCCAGTGCAATCACTGCCAGGTAAAAGAAGAGAGAAGAGGGGAACATGAAATCCTCTCTGACCCTTTTCTCAATAGAATGTGAAAGACCTGGAAATTAAGCTAGAAGACCAGACTACCGAGTGGAAGACACAGTGTGAGCTTTTGCTGGACCTTAGTTAAAGTGGTCTCTATTTTATAGAAACATTTCCAGAGCATTACAGTTTTAAGTAAGTAGCAATTGTTCATTTTTAGTTCTCGCTATGTTACTGTTTTGTTAACTGTTTTGATAAAAATAACCTAAAAGATCAGTACACTTTGTCTGTGATGATGTGATTTTATCGCCCATCCATTAGTTTTTAATCACTCTGATATGTTCGAGGATTTGTTAACTGTTTATTTCTTAGCCCACTGAGAAATAACTGAAATTAGAAAAACTGTGGTCGTAGCATCTGCTTTAATATACAAGTACAATTGTTTGTGAAAAGAAAATGATATAAATGAATAAATAGAATAGAATGTTTTAGAAAAGCTATTTTTAATTTCCTTAAAACAAAATAATGACGACAAAGTAATATAAATATAATTTTAGATAGGCCTACATTTCCCATATCAAATCGAGGAAAATGCATTAAAGAAAATGACTAAATATTCAAGCTGGCAGACAGTGAAAATGGCGATCAAGTAATTTCCCAGCAGGCACACCACGTTATATGACATTGATATTTGGTTATGCTGTGGTTGCGACGTTGGTTGACCAAAATCCAACAATGTTCACTGATGTCTAATGCCAATGTCAGCTGAGGTCGATCTTTAGATGGTTTTAGTCTGTGCCATTAACTAACCAAAATCCAGCGTCATATTAATGTTATGTTGATCTATGTTTGGTTTAATGTTGGGGGTGCAACATCAACTTGACATCATATTAACATTCCTGCTGCGTAACGAATACCCTGAAAAAAGCATCATTTTTAATATCCACAGTCAATGCAAAAGCAAAAAAAAAGAGATCAGAATGATTATGCAACTGTAGCCTATTTCACACTCGTTCATGCACACACCATGACAAAACTGACATTCATTTATGCATACTGTAAAATAATCCGACAATGATAATAAAATAACAACAGCAATGTTCTTACCTTCATACCGCTTTGTAATTTCACACAGAACTAGAGGAAGTCTTTCGTGAAGTTCATATTGAAGCTAATACAGAAAGATATAACAATCTGAGCCGTTTAAAAGATTAAATGCAGGATCACATAGATATAAATAGATTCTTATTCTGATTTCGTGGGTGGCATAGATATATTTTGAGAGTTAAAACACTCAATTCTTGCTTATAGAGTTATACACGCAAAATCAGATCCGTTTTTGCTCTGAAACCCATCACTCATCATCGGGTCTGTCTGCTGATCCATATTGGCTAAAAGTGTGACCCTGACGTCAACATCAGTACTTCTTTGCAGCGTGAGCGTTTAGATGACTGATTGAATGCAATATATGCACACTTGGGCTTGTATGTTAACCAAATATCCGTGTTTTTTTTCCAGTTAACAATCATATGTTTGAAAACCACCAAACTGACCCAAAACCGCCACCGCCCAATCTGGCAACACTGTCCGAGGGACAAGGTGACGTCACCCGAGCACAAATATTTGCACCCTACATCCTCATCTTTACAGCATAGGCCCTGGCCACCGGTGTTCACTTCATTAAGCTGAATGCGAGTGTCGCCTCAAACGCAAATAGAAATAACAATCACTGCCGCTATTTTGTCTACATTGGATACAGTATAGACATGTGTAGTCACTTTATGACAGAGTCGGAAGTAAAAATGGAATATGGTGTCGTTATTGTGAGTTTTATTGTAATTAACATTACAAGAAAACCTAAAGTAACATATTAAAATAATAATTTAAAAGTCCATGTCATGCCCCCTTCAAGTTATAAATACTATACAAATACCATCCAGTTTTTTGCAAAGACCAATCGTTTTGTGTCTTTGCACATATCTGGTCACAAGCAGCAGGGTTTATTTTGGATTTGTCTGTGCATGATTTTTTTTTTTTTATTCTCAACGATTGTGTGCCTATTGACTTGCATTATACGACGGACAAACAGCAACGGTTCCAGTTAAAAATCTTTGTTTGTGTTCTACTGCAGAAACAAACTCACCTACATCTTGACAGCAGATAAAAATCACATTTTCATTTTCATAATAAAAACATGATAATCCACAAGTAATACACAAGCTATCTGTAAGAAATAAATCTATTATTAATAATTTTTTAAAGGTTTGAATGCCTTAAAAATGCCTTTTATAAATATAATAAATCCTAATAATTGCTTTCTCCAGTGAAGAAAAATGTTGCATGAATCATGAGAGAAATATGCACAGATTGAGCACTGTTCCCAAGTGAAAACAATCCCAGAACAGCAATCTGTTGGTGAATTATTATGTGAAAGGACAACAGGGGATGGGTATAGTGATATTATGAATTATGGACTGGTCTTCTGGCCAGAAATAGGGTTTAAAGTTAAACCTTAATGATGAATTTGTCACAAGTGTTAATTGATGAAGTGGGGTGTGGATTGCTTGTGGATTATTGGGATGTTTTACTCTAAATTTGTTTTATGAATGTCCAGAGAGTAAGTTTAGTTTCAGCAATGTAATTTTTTGGTGCACTGTTCCTTTCAAATGTATCTTATTCTCATTTTTACAACATTCCCCTCTCTTCTATACAATGTTTTTTTTTTTCCTTCCTGTTCCAGAATTCATAACAAGATAGTAGAAGATAGGATTCAGAAAATTGAGTTCTTCCTCTGTGTCAGAGGATGTAACGTAAACGTGAAATGTTCTCCGATGTTTGGTGCATGACGTTAATGGCTTTCTGAGCAGAAGTAGCGAAACACTGCGGTGCTAACTTTAAATCGGTCTCTTCACATTTCTGCACAGCACCATTGTTCTTGCAACCAATCTATAAAGGCTTACAAGGTTTATACGGAAGGAAGGCTTTGAAAACCTTTATGTCGGCTCAGAAAGTTGTGACAGTGTCCTTGACCGTATTTTTTCCTCCCTCTCTTTGCTTCCCTTTCAGAGAAAACTCTAACCTCCAAATACGCGCTGTGTGAAAAACGTAACAGTGTTCATTCCAGCAATGCCACATTGATCATGTTCACCCATTGCTTTTACAGGAATGACCTGCGATGCCCTCCTATTCATAGCACGAAGAGATAGCTCATGATGAATCACACCATTACCAGGATTAGAGGAGGATCCTTCCAGAGAAACGGGATTCAAGATCCCGATAGCATGGAATACGGTTGATTGTGTAAGACGCACTTAAACAATCTCTCATTGATCCTGAACGTTCCGTATTTGCATATCGTGAACCAGAATGCTATTGAACGTGGGAGATGAAACAGAAAGGGCTTCTCTACACTTCTGGCTTTTCACTCATTCTTCTTTGAAGTGTCCAGGTACTATACATAATGCATCATATCCCGCTCCCTCTTCAGACAATATTATCTTTGGCAGGGTTTTCTCTTCTGACACGCATTGAGAAGACTCTTCCCAGGTTCAATAAGGAAGCGCTCTGAGGAATGATGTCAGAGTTCCACAATTATTACCTTAGCTCTTTTCTTTTGTAATCTTGTCAGATCAAAGCTTCTTTTTGAAGCTCGTGATTTTCCAACTGCCGACCAACATTTTTTTCTGTAGAAAGTTTCCAACTGACCTGGTGAAAGATTAATAAAAAAATAAATAAATAAATAAATAAATGGATTAATGAGGTAAAAAAGACTCATGTATATTGTTGTATTGTAAGCTCTGGTTGGACCAGGCTTCTCCAGGGGTTAAATCTTGATTTTTCTCATCTTATTTGTTGAATGGCTGTGCTATTGTTATTAATTTTGTCATTCTGGAAATCAGGATCTGTTCATTTATACACCTTTGAATATGAAATGTTGTTTTTAGATATAGTTGTTGACATGTTTACAATGTTTTGTTTTTTTTCAAAAGTTGAAAAGTCATTGTATTTGCATAGCACTTTTTTATTTAAAAATATTTTGGATTTAGCTATCACAGACATTTTTGAACATAGACATTGAGGTGCACTATTTAAACTTCATGAATGAAAAGAAAACCTAATTCATGAACGAAAAAAATTGGTTGGTGATTTTTACCATTTATATAGTAATGCAACGTCTGATTTTAAAATGGGTTTCAAAGGATGAATTTAGAGATTTTAAGTTTTTAATTGGTGTTATTTCTTATGATTTTTTAAAGATATAGATTGTTTAGGTTCACTCTTGTCATAAATCTTTTATAAAAAAGGGGATAAAATATCTATTTAGGAGTCTTGCACCTTTCTAATGATAGTGATATAAGTATTTATAGAATAATTAGCTAAAAACTGGGATTAAAATAACATTGAAAGCACAGTATAAACATTTTACATTTTTAAACAAGCAAACTATTAAATTGTATAAAGTATTTAAAAAATGTGAATTGTTTTGATTGAATTTGTGATCGGTTTGTAGTTCTGTACAAAGGGTTTCACCGCTTATTGGCGAAAATAATACCAAAACAAATAAAAAAGGCGAAAGACCCTTGAGTTTACTAAATGTACGTTTCACAATGTCTCAATCCAACAAATCCATTAGACATCTGATGGGGCTTTAATAAGGCTTTTCATTTACACAGCTCATCAAAACATGGCAATTATCAGGATTGTGTTGCTTCCTGCCTTGTTAAAAAATGTTCTTCATGCCTAATTCACTTTCCTTTCATAGTTTCTCCATTAGTGGGGTCATTATGCGCTTTCAGGCCGCACTGTTAGTGGCAAAGTCCTTGCAACCTTCAGTATTTTTCATTAAAAAATATTTTTCTTTTACTTTTTTTTTACACCCAGTAACACAGAGTTCTATTTTTAAAAAAAAGCTAACTAAACCAAAACAGATTGCTTAAAAAAATTAACTTTTTTTCCCCTCCAAGATTAAAGGTGGCCATGTTTTTAAAAGCACTTTGCTTTGCTTGTGCCAAGAATGTATGGTCTCCCGAGAATCTGCACTGATATTGCTTAAGACACACAAAAGCTGAAAATATAGATATAAATAAGGGCAAAAAGAGATATTTCAAGCACAATATTTGATCAAGTCCCTTATTTTACCTGCAGGAAGTAAATGGCTGAATATACTGCTCTGCACAATTTTACTTTTACAGTATGGGATATAGCATACTTTTATATGGCAAGAAATAATGAGAAATATTTTTGAAGGTTAAACACCTCTTTCAAATTGGTTGAAAAAGAGAAAGAAGCCATATTTTAAAGGAGAGGGCGAGATGAACATGATCAGAAAATGCATGGCAGGAAAGTAAAAACCAAAATAGAAGTCCAATGAACAGAAAGCAAACGTGCAAAACAACTATTGTAGTGGCTTACATTAAGCACAATTTTATCTTGTACCTAAAGAAAATGTCCACGGTGAATACAAACAAAGAGTAAAAATTGGGACACAATGTTTTTCTTTATTTTTAATCTTTTTCAGCGTTGCATATTAATTGTAGAGACACTGAACATGTGACAGAACAAAAATGCAATTATGTAGTAAACAAAAATGTGTTACATAATTTGAAAATACCAGTAGTCTGTCTTTAAACTCAACGTTTAGAGCCTGTTTAACACAAGCACAGTTGTTTAAAAGTACAAATAAAGTAAATACAGAAGTAGAAGATGTCCAACTCACTTTTTTATGTTTGTGTTCTTTATATTATTAATTTATTTATTTAGCCTTTGGGAAATAATTATTTTCAATGTGTATAAAATCAAAATGCAAGGCGTGAACCAAATCTTTAAATGAAATTTGAGAAAAACTAATCGATTTGACTATTTGATATATATTTTTTTTTCCCTAGTGTATTGAGCAGTGTTCCTGTTTTGTTTTATGATGTATTGCTCTTGATTGGCAGTGTACAATGAAAACAGGATGTTTAAGAGAGTGGATGATCACGTTGCACTGCATCGGCTTCACGGCTGGCCTTTAGATCTCTTTTTGTGCCATAATGTTATTCACTTCAAACGCTCTAACAGGCATCGATTGGCATACCTTACACAACCCAGCCCTACATAATGGCCATCTCTCTCGCTCAGAGATATTGTGCTTGTGCTTTGATCTATGAAGGGTAATGCCTGTTAATGGAGGAGCGGATGATCCGTTCTTCCTTGGTCTATGGAATGTAATGGAGCACTGAGGAAGAGCTTAAATCTGAACCCTGACAACACCGTAATCATTCATAATGTGTTTCTTAATTGGAATGCATTGCCTTGTGATAGTCTGCGCTTTTAAAGATGTAAAAGAGAACTAAATTGTACAATCTTTTAGTATATTTTGCAGTTTTGTACAAACAGTCTGTATAATGATGTATGAATGTCACATCAAAGCACATGGCCTTTCTGTTAAAGGAACAGTTCAAGCAAAAATAAACATTTGCTGAGAAATGACTCCTATGAATGATGTATATTAATTTCTTTGTTGGAACAGGTAGGAAGAAATTTAGCCTTACAAATCAATTTTGTACGACTTGTCTAAAAATCTGCAAGTTTTCTTGGCAGTGTTAGGTGTAGGTCACCCTTACGCATTGAGTTGTCGAAAATTCATACGAATTGGAAACTCGTAAAATATATTCGGTTTAGGAAAAATGTGGTCGGTGAGGTCGTACTAATTTGTACAGATTAGCCATCTCGTAAAATATGTACGAATCGCACCTGAGGTTCATTCCTCCGTCTGAATCCACGTCTCTGAATTTACAAGAATGGATCAATTCAAAATGCACTCTTTATAACATTTTAACAGCCGGCAATAACCATAGCTATTGTGCTTGAATGCGTTTTAGATGTGCACGTTATTACAGAAATTCTGAAAAGTATTTACAAGATCAATATGACTAATTTTTAGTAATTTATGAGCACTAATTGGAAACCATTTAATCCACTGCATGTCTGTTTTACTATTTTTAACAGAATTAGCTAATTAAATAATATTTTTTTTTGTTATTAAAATAAATATCATTTTATTGCTATTATTTTCAAGCAAAGTATATTTCATTTTCCAAAGCATGACAACAGTCGAACTGGGCTCTTGACACCAAGCTGGTGGTAAAAAAAGGAGGAATGACTGTGACTGTTCAATAACCCAGATTTTAACAGAGAAGGTTAAAAGCTCTGAAAGGTCATCAGCTGTAGACTAACAATCAATTATTATTGGCTATTTTTTAATTCAAAACCATGTATGTAGGAAATGGCTATTTAGCCATTTAATCCTTAATAATTACATATTATGGTTTGCCATGGTAAAACAATATTTTTTTTCTGCAAAAACAAAGCAAAACAAAAGCACACGAACTGTATATAAAAAGTATGCATAATAAAAACACACTCAAAAAACGCATTAGATGCAGTGAAAGAAACACCTTAAACAAAGCCATACTTAATAAGAATTGAACAAAATATTAAAAACAGAGTACAACAAAGTATTGAAGTTATCTAAGTTACGGAAATGCCAAAGCGGATTTCAACTTTTAAAAAGAAAAGTAAAGAAGGGCTCCCAGATTTGATCAAATTGTTAAGATGAATCAATCTTAGAAAATGAATTCTTTCAAGCCTAAGGGCAGCAACCATTTCAGCCAGCCATGTATGAAAGCTGGGTGGTAATATCGACTTCCAGTCCATCAAAATCACCCTTTTAGCCACCACCACTGCATAGAGTAAAATGTGAGAATGTGTCGAAAGATCTGAACATCCAAACAAAGTTAAATCTGGAGATCTGGACATTTTATATCTTCTGATATCTTCTCCAAAACATTCAAGTACAACCAAAAAATATCAAATCTCGGGGGAAAACCAAAAAGTATGAGCATGTGTCCCATCTGAGCTCTTAGATCAAATAACAGAAAAACTGAAACATAGCTTTATCAAGTTTAGTTTTGCTTTAGTGTAACCTTTGCACAACCTTAAACTGTATAAGTTATAATCTTGCATTAATAGAGCAAGTATAAATTCACTTCAGTCCCTCTGTCACATTTTTTCCATGTGCATAATCCTTCCATCCGTTGCCACTCCACAGTGAAAATGGATTCTGAAGGTAGGTTCTGAAAAAGCTAGGGGGTCTCGTCCCTGCTCCTTTAAGCGCTGAAGCCCATCTGGTATGGTCTATGTGTCCCCCAGAACTTCTTGTTGGACATCGCAGACGTCGTGTCCTTTAGGCTAAAGAGGAAGGAGACGTTCCAGAAATGTCATCAGCACTTCAAAAGCCAACATCTCTGATGATAGAGGGAGTGCATAAGTGTGGGCAACTTGCATGTTTTTGAAGACACTATGAATGCCGAGAGGTATATAAAGATTTTAGAGCAGCATATGCTCCCCTCCAGATGACGTCAGTCTCAGGGCAGGCCTTGTGTATTTCAGCTGGACAATGCAAAACCACATACTGCAACTATTATAACAACAGGGTTTTATAGTGGAAGATTCCGGGTGCTGAATTTGCCTGCTGCAGTGCAGATCTTTCACCTATAGATAACATTCGGTGCCTCATTAAATAAAAAATATGTCAAAAACGACCACAAAATCTTCAGCAGCTGGAAACCTGCCATGCAATAATCCATCACCAAAACTCAAGAAACTTATAACCTCGATGCCCAGACATGTTCAACTGTGACCAACTCTTTTGAAAAGAAGATAAAAGGCTACACCATGATAAATTCTCCCCCGTCCCACCTATTCTGAGACCTGTAGCAGGCATCAAATGCACAAAATTAGCAGATTTTGTGAATCATATTTTTACATTTTTCAGTTTAAACGTTTGTTGTTTAATCTATGTTCTATTGTGAATAAAATATTGGCTGTGATTTATAATTTTGTAGTTTTCATATTACTCAAATTTAAAAACGTCCCAACATTTCCAGAAATCAGGTTGTACTCCTTTTTCACATACTTACATAGTGTGATTAATATTCAGTCTGTTAACAGTTCAGTAATACTGTACATGATGTGCATAGCCAAATATGATTCCTGCTGCACTAAGATAATGCTGACACCACCTGACCTCTGAGTCAACGTTAATTTAAGCCAGAACTGATATGTCTAAGAATAATAATTCAATTGTTATATCTTGAATGTCAGTTGGGCACTTTAATTTCATTAAGATGCACAGTGAAAATTCATCCTGCAGATAAGATGACATCGTTTCCTAGTCTAATGGAATACTTTTTCAGTGTTAAAATATTTAGAAGAAATTAATGTGACATTCCACTGCAATACTGGTTTCTTCTTAATTTCAAATAATGTTTGTATGTTTTAGGATAACTATAACTATTTGTCTACTTAATGTCCTTCACTCCAAATTTAGTGTGGCAAAAAGTAGTTTTAATATATTTATACAATCACCAAAAAACCCTTGGAGTTGCACTCAGGCAATTGCATTAATTTACACCACCTAAAAGGTCACATTTTTTATACAAAAATGCTAAGAGACAGCCACCACCAGTCTTCATTTGGGCAAGGCCCCAAAAAGTACCAGATAACATATTTACCATATTGTTATTTAGCTTAGAGACCTAAAGCATGAAAATGGTTTCAGGCTTTATCCTCAGAATGATGCGAAAAAAGAAACTATTACCAAAAATATCTCACCAAGTCAATCTGAAATTGTAACAATGTTACCAGACATTTTGATACTAGACATTTTGCAGTGCCCAGAATAAAAGTTTTATTTATTGAGTGACAATTTTGAATCAATGCAGGAGCAAATCTGCAAAATTATTGTCGCTCTGGAATTTTTGTATATGTCGAAGAAATGTCATAGACGTTATTATTAATACAGTAGGTATTGAAGTTTCATGAGAACTGTGATGCTGTACTGGTACTGACTACTTAAATTTTGATACTGTGACAACAATAAATGTAGAGTTCCTGAATATAAACATGTTTCATAAATTGAATGGCTAAAAATAACTTCTACTCCTTTGCTTTTGTTGGCATTTCTTCCACCCACCTGGTGACCTCCTTGCACATTTCTGACAAAATTACGGTTGGTCAGCAGCGTATGAGCTGAGCCACTGTGGCCTAGAGCTGTTACGTTTCTTGCATCTTAAAACAAAAACAAACTTAAGAGCAGAGTACAGCTAATATTCAGGTTCACCAACCAAGCTGCAGGACAATTATACCGATGCTGGCCCAGCAGTTCACCTGATATTTTACAGTAGACAGCAGTTTTAGCACTGGACTACAGCCAGAGCTCTGTCTGACCACGGAAAAGAAGAAATTGAAAGTTCAGAATGCATTCAAATGAAGTAGTGCTGAAAATGAATGAGCCGGTGAGTCATCTTCAGCCCGTACCTATGTTTTGGCTACAATACAGTTGGTGGAATCTTCATATTTGTGGATTAAGACATTATATTTGAGACTGTGGATTGTGGATTTACTCAACAAAGCTCACAAATGAGGAACATCACAAGCAATAACATTGGCAATAGTAATATTGAGAAGCTAACAAGCAAGCAGGCAGATGCTGTTATAGTCCAACCCCAAATAATTCTACAATATAAGTTAACAAATACCAAGAACTACTGCGGTCCACAGTTTTTGGTCATGGCCTATTTGTAACTAACTGGACCCGAACAGATGAATTTACTGGGCACTGATAACATACCTTACTGGATCAAATGGTGGTGATGTGGAATTCACAGTTGTTATTGACATAAAACATATTCTAATAGGCCCAAACAACACTGTGACAACATTCTAACAGGGTTGTGAAAACATTCAAAAAAGATTGACATTTATTTGTTCTGTGGTAAAGGTTGCCAACAGCCCTGTCACTGTCTATTTCACTACGGTTTAGAGCCATTGATTGAGGTTCTGCCTACAATCTGATGTACATTTTAACAGCTCTTTTAATGATTGTTCCGTCTGGACAGAATCTTGTGAGTATGGCAGAGTGAAACATTTTTGCTTCTGCATTGAAGTTTCATGAGAACCGTGACGTTGTACTAGTACTGACTACTTAAATGTTGATATTGTGACAACAATAAATATAGAATTGAATTTAAATAGGGAAACTGTTTCTCATATTGAATGACTAAAAAAATAACCCTTGCTTTTGTTGGCATTTCCTCTCCCACCTGGTGACCTCCTCGCATTTCTGACAAAAATTACAGTTGGTCAGCAAAATATCAGCTAGGCCACCTGAGTACAGCTAATATTCAGGTTCAGAACAGAATTTCAACACACTGCTGGAAGATGCTTACAATACATGGTGCATTTACTAATATCATTATGATAATACTGTTCTGTATTAATAAAGTAAATTATAATACGCCTCAATTATTATAAGACCAGCATTGCAAAAATAAAACATAACATGACAGCACAAGCCAAGAATTAAATGACTAAGACAATCCATTTATCACCACCTTAATTCAAATTCAGTCATAGACAGGGTAAAGCAGATCATTTTTGTAAATACTCAAGCTTCACCCATGCTTCACCCAGAGACAGTAAAAAAGACAAGCATACTGAATTGTAATTGCATTTAAGGTTTCTATAATTAATAAAAGAAAAAAGGTAGATAAGTCTGCAGATTGTCTGGGGGGATACCTTCATTTCCAAACACACACTCCCAAGGGTTTATGTGTACTGTAACTGGGCAGTCACTTTTTGAATGCTCAAGCATTACAAGTTATTTTGAATAGTGATAGAAAGTTAACAGAACTAAGCTTAGCCTTTGGTAAAACTTTAGAATACTGTTACTACTGCATATAACTTATATGAATTATTGAAGAACTAACATTAGTTATCGAACATCATTAACACTTTAATTCACTACTGATAGCTACTTAAGTAATATGTGTTAACTAATCAATATGTATCACAATTTAATGATGGTGTTAAATAACAGTTAGCTAACCAATAACTACAATGTATTCTGTCAAGCCTCCTGAAGAACTAGGGAAATATCATATCTACTAATTAAGGTTAAAGAAACAATAATCACAAAGTAAATCACTTCAATGAATAGCAAGTGACGGGCAATGAATGGAAGAGGAAAATAACCATGGTATTTAAAGACTGTACTGTATCTAGAAGTAAGTTGGATATTTATGACAAGACAGTGGAGTTGTGGCTCCTTTCCGAAGCTAAGATTTTCTACAGAACACACACACAAAGCTAAATTATTTACCATACAGGCAAATACAGAAGTAAAATCAGAAAGGTGCAGGAGGCCCAAAACCAAAATTCTACCATAGGTTGATCTGACTTGATTTAAACCGCTTATACAATAATTCAGGATTATTATAAAATTAGTGTTAACACTTTAGAAAGGTAACACTCTGTTAACCATTAGCTACGACATTTCCTCCGTCGTTCCTAATTTGTTGCTTATTAATAGCTTGTAAGGTAGTTGTTGTTTAGGTACTGTAAGATTAGGAAATGTAGAATTCCTATGATGATGCTGTATTTTTTGCCAATAGAAAATGCACACGAGCTATCATTTGATATATATTTAAATATCTCCATTTCACCTAAAATATAACTTACTACTTTCTGTTCCTCACCCCTTGTTATGTACAATTATAGCAATGAGTCCAGTCAGCAGCAAAAGAATGCATATTTCATTTCCATTATAGGCTAAGATAGTAGTAGTGGACTATAACAAAGCTGCTACTGTAATAGTAATTTGTACTTGTCATTTACTTCCAAGTAATTTAAAACGAATAGGCCTACTTATAAATTCAGTAATATTTTTATTATGCACTCATACTAGTCCTGATTTGTGGGACTCAAATCCTGTTTATTATTATAGTGACTACTTAAGCTTATAACAGTTCAGTAGTAGTTGAACCTGAAAACTAAGGAACTACCAGATTAACATTAGTTCTTCAGGAGGTATGAGAGACTACATTAGTCAGCTGATTAGCTAACTGGTACTTAACATAGTCATAAATTATATTACATTCTGATTAGTTAACACAACTTCCTAGTATTTGCCAGTAGTGAGTTAAGTGGTATGTTATGAATAATTTATCTAGTTCTTCAATAAAAGGGCAGGGAAACTATATTCTAGTGTTATTACTTGACCTTTGATTGTTTAGAGCAAAAAAAAAAAATTATAAAAATAAACAAAGCAGGGATGAAAATAGTTCAACTTGTAACTTGACCATCAAATAGAGAAATCCCAGCTCAGCTAATAAAACATACTGAGAGTGATGTGGAGAACATATGAAAAAAGTTGCATTCCACCTCAATCAAAAGTTTTCTACAGCTCCTAAATCTGTTAGTGTTTTTAATTTGTACCCACTGGTCTCATGCATTTTCCTGATGTTACCCATCATTAGGAGGATGCTGCCTTCACACAAAGATTGTAAAATCTCATGAAGGCATTGGGTGTTGCCCAGCCCACAGCCCTACAAAATCTCTGCTAGAGAGGCACCATGTGCCAGCGCCCGGGAGGAGGCACTCAAGTGGAATAAACCTCTCTCCTAGGGGATCACTTGCAAGTTCACCACCTGATCCCAAAGGGGAGTGCAGGAAACTTTGGGCACACATAACCAGGTCAGGGTCGCAAAGTACTTGAGTTTGCCAGAAATCAAATTCAAGGCACAATTTATGGCAGGTCCTCATCCTTCATCGTGAGCGCAACAAGGAGCAAAGTTTTGAAAGACAAAAACATCATCTCAACTGAGTCTAGCAGCTCAAAGCTGGAAAGGAGGACAGAAAAGGTCCAAAGAAGGGATGAGGTGCAGTTTAGGAGGATTTTACTTTCTCACAATTTCTGAAGAAACGATGAAAAGGTGATGCTCCTCAAGTAAGGACAGAATGTCCACTGACTTTGACTTTTTAAATTGGAGGGGACAGACTCTGCTTCAACCTTTCCTCAGAAAAGAAGGACCATGCAACAAGTATCTGTGGGGTCCTCTCAGCGAGAGAAACACAAATTAATGAACAGACCCCACTTGGTGAGCATAGGCTTGCCTCATGAGGGGCCCCAGCCTGTGTGATAGCATTCACCATGGCCTGGGGAAGGCCAGAGGTCTACTGTGTTCCACTGTGTCACATCCAGGCCACATATGCAGGTTCCATAGATCAAGGAAAGGGTGGTAAAGGAGCCCATTTCAGGTAGGTGAGTTGTCATGAGGAGCACGCTGAAGGCATGACGAATCCCAGGAATGTGAACAGCCTCACGATTTGAACGGGGCCTGACACCAGAGCAGGAGATTTGTGGGGCAAGGTATAAGCGATGAGAGCGACTCCTACCCTGGTGGTTGATGCAAACATGCTTCGTTCTGTAGGAAGCAGTCAGAATCGGCGAAAGGCAATGGCTGTGCCACTGCAATGCAGGTCCCATCCAGGAGCCTGATGCCGCATGCCCACCGACTCGAGAGTGCCCTGATGCCATGCCCATCTTGGGAATTGGCCCACAGCCGATGCTGAAGGAGTCTCATATGTTCAAGTGGCGCAACCGCGCTGCCATGGCGCCCCAGGAATCTCTGAAAATGTTTTAGAGGGACCACTGACTGTGTACGCCATCTGTAAGATGTGCATCATAATGACCAAATCCAGCTCTATACCAAGAAAGGAGATGTTGTCCTTAGTTGACCCAAAGCCACCTGTGATGGCTGAGGTATTGTGTAGGACCAGATAACTGTGTTGCTACTTAATGTCCCTGTTGAGGGGTTGTCTTAGGGTGTTTCTGGGGCGAAGTGCAGTGTAGGAGCTGGCCAGAGGGAGCTCGGAAATTGCCAGGATGTAGACCTGCTGGGCGGTGCTTTCTTGGTATCACACTGGGGAAAGATGTGTTTGATGGCTCGCATCTGCTTTGTGGAGCTGCTGAGAACTGCTGGCAAAGTCCCCAACAGTAAGCCAGCCTGAAGAGGCAGCCTGGGAGATGGGCATGGAGAAAGATAAGAATTTTGTCTGCATCACTCATCTGCACCAGGTTCAGCCAGAGATGGTGCTCCTGGATCAACATAGTGACATCACTCAACTGGAGGACTATGCAGAGCAAGTCGCTTAATTATGCATGTGAACCTTGGGCCGTCCTCGTGTAGCTTGAGCACCTTGGGCATGGTGGACCTGCAGGATAGCCGTGGCATGCAGGGCAGAGGCTCATTCACAGAAAGCACTCTAAGCTGACAAAAGAGAGCTGATACAGCTTATGCAAACTGACAGATTTCCTCGAGGTGGCATTTTTATGGCATAAATGAATCACAACTGCAGGCTCCAACTGGCAAATTGAGCTGGTAAAGAGACATGCAGGTTAGCCTCTGTTATAATAAAATGAGAGTCAAGTACTAGTGAAGTATTGAACATGCATTTAAAATGTGGGCATGAACCATCAAGTACTGTACCCAGAAGCACATGGTCAGGAAGACATTTTGAGAGACACTTCCATTGGCGCGCAGCTGTTGGAAATTGCTCTTAGCCAGCTTGTCTAGGAAGGGTACACAATTTGGTAAAAAGTCAGGATGATCAATTCTGAATTGCAGAGGAAAACACACCAAAAATCGCTGCAGCTCCACGCGTTGTCTTTTCTTCAAATCTTCTTTGCTGCTCTAGAAGTGACTGTCCAAAGTAGAAATTGAATGAGTGGTTGCACGCCGACATCTTATATACCCATACACGCATTCGACATAAAATTCCACCTCGCCTAGTTCTCACAGCATTTTCTCTTAAGCCATAGGTGATGGGTTCCCGGGCGTGGATTCTCATGACGCTTCAAATGATGTAACATCACAGGACTGACTGAAAGGGAACTTATTCAATCAAATGACAAATCAATAAGTCGATTCATCAACATTTATGTGTACTACCATGCACAAGCCAAACTTTTGCCATTAATTTTAACACAGTTTCGGTTTGTTTGTTTGTTGTTGTTTTTTTGGTTACTTGTTAAGAGATGCTTTACTGCGGAATTGCTCTCTCTGAGGCTCAGAAGGGCAAAATTGCATGTTGCCGTCTAGTATACATCCTACATATTTGCGCTGCTGGTTTCTTGAATTGATGCATGGTTATTGCATTATTGAATTGAAGGGCTTATGCTAAACTAATGAGATTTCTGTCATGAATGACATGTTACAGTGGCTGAGTAGAAAATCATTTAAACTCCCTTTTTCACAACTTGAATTGGTGCTGTTCATTCAACAGTAATGAAGTTGGTTCTATAGTGCTTATCTACGACTACAGGTATATATATATATATACATATATATATATATATATATTGTGACAACTGCATTATTCTGCAACCTATTACATAACGGCTGCACCCATCACAGCTGATCAGCCACATCTCACCCAGAGCGGCTTTATAAGCCACGTGGAGGCATGTTACGGGGTGGGTGGGGTGACCGTGTTTTCCATGAGACTGAGCACTAACGCCTCTCTTTATTCCTCAGACAGCAGCTATGACCGATCAGCTCCTGGCTATAAAGGAGCATAGCATGGACCTACCCTCAGATTCTTCACTAAATGACATTATATATATATATATATATAGATATATATATATATATATATATATATATACAGTATATATATATACATATATACACACATGGGTCCTCATATATAATATAATCTTCAGTATTGACCAATTGTAGCCATTTAGTCATGCACTAGCAATATAACATCAAAGATATATCCATATAAATCAGGTGAACTAACGGTGATTGCTAACATGCAAAGATTTGATATTTTGTTTGCTCACATCGCCTTATCTGTTGACACCCAGATCACGCTGTCTAGTCCGCTGAGCAGAGATGATCAACAGAGCAGCATGTCAGATTCCCAGTCAGAGTGTAAATACACTCATCCACTGGACACTTAGAGTAAAGTCTAAAAATATTTGAGAATTTTACTTGATTACTGCCCTTAACATTACAGTAATCAATAAGTACAGTACAAGTAGCCACAGTAATAAGTACACAAATTTCTATTTCAGTTATGGCTTTGGTAGCATCGGTACTAATTCAATAGACACAAACTATTGGTTATTCTAACAAATAGGTACCTAATGCCCCTTACTCCAACCAAGGGGCTAATGAAATTACAACTATGGGTTTGTGGACCTTTCCATCGTAGTACACATCTCCAAAAGACAGAACAGGCCCCAGATTCCCAGGCAACCAACTGATATTGTGGTTTATGACCTAAAAGGAATGCTTGCAGAATATTTTTTCGAGAGATACATAATGTCCTCAACAATAGACTTTCAATCGATTCACAGGAAACCTTTAAATGAAAACACATATCCTTCTTGTGATCATTGGAGCATATTGTAGTTGTTCTTGTGTATTGTCTTTGGCATTGTGGCGATGTTTTAGGCTTTTTAAGCATAGATCCTCAGTTAATATCACTCTCAGCCATGTTTGATATCTATGGACTCATCTTTCAGACGTTCTAGTGATGAGTGTATATTACATTTTGATACCTATACATTTAAGGTTATAATAATCTTTAATAGCTGCTCATCAAACCCTCAATCCAGTGTATATGTAAAATGACCATGCTTAGAGACAAAGACTCATAAAACTTCTCCTCCAAAAGTTCAAGACATCATTGGCTCTTGACCTACAAGAGGACTCTCATACAGACCCCAAAAGCTTTGATCCAATGCCCTGTCTCTCAGTCGTCTTCACCCTTCTTCCACACTCACAACTTCTTCGTCTCCACTCTGGCGCGGGCTGGGGACAGCCCAGTTACATCCTGTAGGATCTGTGCAAGATCTGTAAACAATCAAGGTCTGATATCCATTTAAGCAAAGATCTCGGGACCTCAGGAGATATTCCTTCTAGCTCTTTCTCTACCTTCTACCTCGGAAGAAACTCTCATTCACTGCGAGTCATGACATCTTTGGAGATCATCACTCTTCTCAAACCAGAAGAATGTGAGCAAAAGTCCAAAACCTTGGAACTATCAAGACTTTCATTCCGGGAGACTGCATCTGAACCCCTACCAACGAGGCAATGCAAGTATAGTACACAAAACTAGGTTTATTATTAGTTATAGACCCCGTTATAAATGGTGCTGATTGTTTACATGGGTTAACAGATTCTCCATACCTTCATTCTCTGCTTTTCCTGATGGTTTACCATCAAGCCTCTCTTTTCACTGTAATGTATTTATGCTTGTGTGTCTAGTTATGTGAGTTAGTATTTAGTTAATAAATGTTCTATGAACATTCTTATTTTTTTAATTAAATTTAGTGTTTTGTATGTTTGCTTAACTAAATTCATATATTTGATTGTAATTCAGTAGTGGATAAGTTGTGGCTATTAATATGTCTATTAATTCTATTACTGTCCTCATTAATTAAGCTCATTCTTGCATTTTGTTTGATGTTTCGAACCTCTGCATCACATTGATATTTAAAAGGATAGTTCAACAAAATAAGATTGTTATGTCATCCTAGAAAAAAGACTTTCTTTCTTCAGATGAACACAAGAAAAGATTTTGTATACGTAGTGATTCACTGCAGAAACCACTCAAAGGAACAATAACAGTGAAATTATTAAATATTAGTATTTACAATCTTCTTACATATTCCTATTGTTTAAGAAGACACTGATTCATTAAAAAGGCTGCGTGGTTTACTGTACCTTTCACTTTGTGTTGTTCTGAAGTGTATTTTTTTGATGTGCTATGCTTATGTTATACGAAGAGAGATTGTTTAGTTTAGACTATTTTAGATCTTAATCTGTTCTTCTGATAACAAGTCCTTTTAATTGATATTGCTGCACTAGATATATGTGTTTGACTCAGCCATTGTTTTCCTTTAATCAAAATGTCTGTCAGAAATTACAAAATTGTATGTTTTTAATACCTGAGTACAATTTAAAAGTTACTTTACTCAAGTATGTTTTTGGCCTGATACTTGTACTCTTTATTTTCACTTGAGCAAATTATTAAGTACTCTTTTACACCTCTGATACGTTCTGGTTTCTCTCTTCTCTATTTCTCTCTGGCCATTCCAGTCCCCTGGCTCCTGTATAAGCAACTTATCTCCTGTTGTTACTTCATAACTAGATCATACAGTCGTCATGCAAGAGAAATGTAATATTTTGCAGTTAGTGCATTATGTATTCGAAATTTAAACCATGTTGATAATGTTCTTTATCCTATATGGAAATGCACATGGAAATATCTTTTGAATACCGTACTGTGAGAATCTGGGATCTTCTACAGTTCGAAAGAAGTGAATCATTTGATGTTTATTTGATGTTTATTACTCATTCTGATGCAACACATCAATAAGGGAGGCAAACTGCCTGGGTTGGCATCATTTGCTGTGTGTTTCAAGAGAGGAGACAATGTTTATTTTATTTTCTATATGAAATTGTGTTAAACTTCTAAATAGTTAACCTAAAGTAACCAAAAGTCTGAGACCACTGTTGAAAATGTTTGTTTTTGGCATTTTTTCATTTTAAAACCATTCTTATATGCACATTAGCTTCATAACAATTTCAAATGTGTAATTAGGTAAACTCTACAATGAAAAATACTTATTTAATAATCTTAATCTTATAAAATTGTGTTTATTTTTGATTATTTTATGCACCTAACATGACCTAACATTGTTATAGAGGAAATAATGACATAGAAAGTAAATATAGAATATGTATTATTCATTTTACACCAAACTTTTCTTTTTTAATTTTTACTAAGAGAAGACAGAAATGAATACCACATTTATATTGTGTGGTATCACATTAATTCAGTGTCTTTGAAGCTCATTGCCCTTGTTCTCCATGAACACATGTTGCCTCCTCCACTTCGATTTAAGTATTCTGTATTCCTTCACACATGCAGTGTAATTTCATTTATTGGATTAGTGTTGTGTGTCACCTAATGGATGCTGATGGGAGCTATGTTGCCAGTGAACATTATCTATCAGTCCTGTCTATATGTGTCTGTAAAGACTAAATGACTTTCTCATAATGAACACAATTATCTCTATTTAGTCCTTGGGAGGGTTGAATCCAACATGAGACAGAGATACTGTGTCCTGAAGCATGGTTAGTTTATCTTTTCAAAGACTGCCTCTTTATCTTAATTGGTTTGTAGGTGGAAAAAGGTCCTTTTGGGGGGGAAAATAAAGCTTTGATGATTCCTCCAGACAGTTTTTCGGTATAAAAACAGAAATTACACGGAACAATGAGCAAACCATTTGTTTTAAAAATGCTTGTTTTTTTTGCTCATTAAGAATTATTGTCGCACATAGATTCACCATTAAAACAGACAGCAAAGTCTTTATTGTCACCCATTATTACAACAATAATCCATATTCCTCATTGTTCTTTTCTTCTTTAAAATGTGTTTGCACTTTAAATTACCCAGCCTGCACATTTTTCTGTCAATGTTTCTTCATGAGAAGCATATATTTAATAATAAATAATTGTCATAATGAACAATTCCTATCAGTTAATCAGCTTATAGAATCAAACTGCAAAGATGCACACAGTCTCTCAGTATCATATTTTTGAAGCTGAAAGACATTTGTATTAAAATCTTTAATGATATGGAACTTACGTTATATAATCCCGAAATGCAGCACTTTTCTCGTAATCTCTGGTTTATTGGAGTGTATATGACCGACGACTAACCCTGTCTGAAAATTTAGACCCTGTAGTTAATGCACATTAAATATCACCTCAGATGACTTTTTGCCTTGATCTTGTTTTTTCTGCCTCTCTCAAGTCAAATCTGGGACAAGCCCTGCAATTATGACTGTGAAAAGACATTCAAACAGCATATGCATTTGAAAATCATGTAGAATCTATTAGAAACTTTCTTCCTGTGGCAGTTTGTGGAAAATGATTCTTGATCAATCAAACACATTTGTCTTCTATTTCTTCAATTGAGTCATTATAGAAAATCACCATCTTAGAACGTGCTTTCTACTGCTGACAACTGAAATATGTGTTCTCTACTGTCACTGGGAAGCCGTGATAGACAGAAGTTCGCATTATTCTTATGAATGTTTTTTTTTTTTGGCCAGACAAACACCATAGTTGAGGAATGGAAAATAATGATGTGTTGGATTTCAGTCAGAGGTTATTACAGTTTCCTTCTTCTATTCTCTGCTGCTTTGTGTGTGCTTGTTACCAAAATGATAATTTCCAATGAGATTTTTCCTGGGGAATACACACACACACACACACACACACACACACACACACACACACACTGGTTTGCTTAGCTATGCAAAAAAATTAGGTAATTTATAGACTTTCTAAGACAATAACCTTTCAGCATTTTTAGAATTAAAAAATATAGCCTATATGTTTTTACTGATATTATTTTGGTATTTTTATTTTACTTGGGTATAAATTTATCCACAAAATATGGTTAAGTGTATTTTTTAGGTGCATACAATAAAATATGCAATTTTGTCTGATGCAGATGCCAAAACCATAAACGCATAGTCATATCTTTAATTTGTATTCATGACTAAGGTTGCATGAAGGACTTAAATATATTTGGACTGTAGTTAAGAACGAAAATACAAAATACAGTATTCACTGTTAACACATCAACATCCACATTTATCAAAGGCTAATAAAGACCATAACCATCTATTAAAGATCTGATAGGTCTAAAAATGAGCCTGTTCAGATATACAATCATGTGGAGATGTCTTATACATGTGGGTATGACGCAACGCAAAGCCCAGGTCAAACGACAGTGTGACTGAGTCCTGAGCTGTCTCATACATTCACACCACTGCAGTCAGTGATAAATACTGCCCTGCTGCCGAGAGTAGGAAACGAGCGGGCTAAAGAGAGGAGAGACATTAACTACAGGCAGCCAAATCTTATTGGTCCATTGTAACCGCCTCTCTCTTTCCTCTGAATGACAGTTGGATCACAGAGGTGCCACCTACTGTGTGAGAAGAGAAGAATGAAGGATGAGTGGAGAGGAGAGGGATCGCTAGCTCATGCGTATATGGTGCTTGCCAGGATATATTGGAGAGGCTCACATTGTATTTATGAAAATGATAAATGACATATGTAAAGGTTTTAATTTGTTCAGTGTTTAGAAATACCAGCAGTTTGCTGCCGGCAGCTGATCATGGTGCCATATTCTCCTCCTGTTCCTGATGAGGTTCTAATGAGTTAGCAATTCTGGGCGACTCCAATTAAAGTGTGTTTTATCTTGGAGTCTCAGCTCAATTTTTTTTTTTAAAAGGAACATCACAGAAATGAAAACTCATCATCATTTACTCACACCCTTCTTATGATGTTCCAAAAACCTGAAACATGACTTACTTTAACTGTGGAACATTAAAGTGAATTTTTGAATCTCAGCCATATAATGAAAGTTAAAAAGGGTGGCAGCTGGTAATAGATACAATTAAAAACAAAGCATTACATATTTTTTATATTTACGTGATATAACGAGGAGCCAAATTTACAGACACAGTGGCGTGGCGTGTCATTTATTAACAATAGAATATACAAAAATAAAGTGTCCAGGGGAAAAAGTGTCCAAATAAACGTGGGAACTGGTGTCTGCCGTGCTGCAGGGGAGTGCAGGTCAGGCAGTGCTCCAGGGGAAGGGTCCAGGTAAGGGCGGAGTCCGCGGCCACACGCGCCTCCACTCTCTCGGGTCCGCGAGGCGCTTCGGCATCTCCGTCACTTCTTCCTCCGGGTTTTGGCATGGAGAATTTTAGAAGAAAAATTAAATTTCAGGTTTTGTTCAATTCTATGATTCTAAACCCATCAGGCAAACATACATCCGCAGTACAATATTCAATATTTTATGCTGATTAATGTGTATATATGAGAATAAAAACCAATTAAATCTGGTCATCAAATAAATTACTATTATGTATATATATATATATATATACATACTCAATTTCCAGAGCAACATATGATGAGTACATGATGCTGACTTCATTTAGCTGTTCACTTAACAGAGCTGGCCATGGTGCTGAAGTGTGAGAGGGTAACCAAACTGTGTGGATGTTGTCCGTGGTGTTAGAACACAATAATAGCTCACACTACATACACATCTCCTAGCAAAACAAAACAATTTGCACACAATACGAACAGTCAAGACTGAAAAAACAAAACAAAAAAAAAAAAAAACATCTTTTCCACAGATATTGATCTATTGCCCTATCAGCACATGTCACTTTAGATACCCTTTCTCATTGTATTACACTCCATTTTCTGCTCCCTTCATCCTAATGTAGTTCTTCAGTTGTTCTTACAATACAAAACCACCAGTATTGATAAATTCATCAACTTGAGTATTTTCATAGAGGATATTTGCTCCGCAGACAAGGCAGATAAATAACTAGGAGGAGAATTGATTTCATTTTTGTTCCTCAACAACAACCAAATCTTTATGTTCCTCATTTTTCTCATGACAAATCCACAACATGTTCTTATTAAGACAGTTATTTGAGGACACAGAGGGGAGTCTGTTGTTGTTTCAGCCTATACAGATAGTATACAGAGAAACAAAACAGCTTTTCTCCAGAAAAATCTAAAAAGCTAAACTGTACATTATTGTTTCTTTGAATAGGCTAAATTAGTGCTAAAATAAGAACTAAATAAGAACTGTGAATAGTCTACTCAGACAACACAAAAGTGGTTACACAAAGTAAACAGAGTCAGACATAGAAGCAGGGATCAGCATACGTGACATACGGTTACAAAAAGCAATACTAGTATACAGTTGGAGAGGCAAACTATTGTGGATGTGTGGAGGCAGATAACCAGTGGTCATGTGAAGGGAGAGAGTGGGTAACAGCAGTCCTCTCTACTGTATTCGGAGTGAGTTCTTATGCCTCATCAAGTCACATGATGCATGGGGAAGAAGCTTGTCACGCAGTCTTGACTGAGGGCCTGAGGGTGAGACGATCTTCAGCTGTCCACCATCTGCTGCAGGTCTTGAAACCTGAGAATTTGTAATTTCACTGAACCCCACAGTGATGGAGCTGCTCAGGATGCTCTTGATAACTCTCTGTAGAAAGTGTTTTTTTACAAATAAACACTAAGGAATGCGTGCTTTGATCATCTTATGAGGAGCCATCATTGTTCAGTGGGAGTGTATCTTTCTGAGCTTCCTGGAAGTCAATAACCATCTTTTGTTTTATCCACACTAGGGACAAGCTGTTGACTTTGCACTATAGCTCCGTTAGTCGGTGCACTTCCTCTCTGTATGCTGACTCATCGCTTTGCTGATGAGACCGTGAGTTTTGTATTGCTTCCACAGCTTGAATTAGTAACTCTGAGGGTGATTGAACGGAGCGAATGTTATTGATATTTTCAGAGGAAATGCTAGTTCAGGAACTGTCTAGAGAGATTGTAGACAGCAGCCAGGCAATGATGTGAAGGTTCGGCCCTGCACTGTCTCGTAGTCAGCTTCACTTATATCATTATATGTTTTGTGGCATCATATTTGTATTAAACCACGCGACGAGGTACAAAATGTGTTAGATCTATTACAGTTTAAAGGAATAGTTCATACAAGAAATATAAAATTTGTATAGCGCCATAAAACATTAAAGTCAGATCTCTTAGAAGTGGCAACTCCTGAAAACTGCAAATTGTTTAGCCCTTCGTGAAAAAAACTATATGGATGACACCATTGAGCAACTACAGACCATTATGTCAAATCTTAATTTTATGCAATATATTTTTTATCAGCTGAGCAACTTTAAACAAGCTTAACTCAAATTGTGTTGAGCTTTCTGGGTTGGTTTTTCAAATAGTTAATACAACTCTTGTCTGACTTGTTTTATAATCTGGCTGAGTCAAATAATGAGAAGGATATCAGATAGCGACATTGCAGCCCATTGACTTTTCTCTGCTAATGTACGATGAAATTAACGGTTAAATGTGCAAAACCTTCTTCAATCAAAAGAAAAAGAGAACACTGAAGTTCTTTTCATGAAAACAAAAATACATTTCCTGGCGTGAATGCATACCTTTAGGGACAAACTACAAAAAATCAAGCCAAAAATCTTGCAATTCCAGGGCTGCCCTTATTTCAGTAGACATGCTGTAAATCAATAACTAAATCAGCATATTATCATCTCAAAACACTGCAAGAACATTTTGTTTCCAATCAAGACCTGAGAAACCCATTACCAGCAGGGGTGACTGTTGCAATGTTTTTTATTGGCCTTCCTAAAAATAAATTTTCATTAGACAGTTGCAGCTCATACAAACACTGCCAAGCTGTGGATTCTGACTAGAACCAGAACATTTTTATGTTGTTTATTTACACTAGAATTGTGGTTCATTTAGATTCCAACACATATCAGATGTTATAATGCCTCGCAGTTAAACCATTACCAGAGGATCAGACGTGATTGACTCAGTCAAATCTAGACTCAATACTCATCTGTAGCTTTGCATTTACTGGAATGGGACATTCACTGAATGCACTGTATTTTATGTCTTCATGTTTTATTCTGAATGGATTTCATTTCCAATTTAATAGTACTTTTAAAATAAATTAAAAATTTTAATTGTTTGCTTTTATTGTATCACTTACCTGGTAATTGCATAATGTACCTTATGCATTTCTTATAGCAAGACATTAAAATGTACTCAGCTTGTACATAAAAAAAAAGAAATATTAGAGGCAGTAAACTCTGACACTTTTTATTCCTTTACACAAATGCAGTTTTTCAATTACTGTGTTTTTAAAATTTACAGAATAAATAAACACAGACAGAATATCATTATATAATGTCATATTAATATGCTGATATTTGTAAACTGGATGGCTTTGAACATAGACAGTAGGTTAGTACAGAGATGTAGTTGAGAGGAGAGTGAGCACCAAGTAAACTTCTGTGTAACTATTTAAGTTAGACAAAACAGTTCAAATTCGTGAGCAAAGGAAGTACGATTGCATCAACATACAAGCGCTTTTAAATTAATTTTGCATTCGCAATTAAATAATGACTCATTTTAATGTAATAAATGTGCCAGGGTTCACGCATGGAACCTGTTTTTTAGCTGATATTCATTGGATATTTTTTGTCCGTCAAACATGCAGTAAGGTAATGAAACGATGTTGCAATGAGAGGTACATATTTTTATGAGACCAGGTTTGAATTACCATTGTGTATAACTCAATTCTCAAACACATTAATATGCAAAATATTCATGCTGCTTATCTAAACAAAAAAAAAAGAACATTAACTAATTTGAATAAAATGTAAACGCTGTAAAAGTGTTACCCAGAATGTTTGAACTTTTCTGTAAATGACTAATGTTTAGAGAGACAACGTAATTTACTTTAAAAACTGGTGTGCTGGCAAATCGGTATAATTAGAAATTCTGAGCTACAGAGAAAGGGTAAAAAGAAGAAGAAGAGATTTGACTCTATGTCCCTTTCCTCTTCATCAAAATTATGAGTGCCTGGGCCGCATCTCCTGTCTCTCAGGTTCTCTCTCCCGCCCTTTCACACAACCTACAAACTCACAGAGCCCAAGTGTGTGCCTTGTGCACGTAAGATTTTTTTGTACTTGGCTATCACGAATAGACACAGAAGGAGGTTTTATCAAGCACTCTTTGAATCTGGATTCTTTTAAACAATGTATCAGGTGTCTCAGCTAGTGCCTGCATCACTTTCTCAATTTTTTTAATCAAGATCCACAAATTCACTTAATACTAATCGCATTTGACAGGAAAGCAGTGCATCTAAGTGCATGTGCGTCAGAAGATTCGGTCTCGTTGTATTTCATTAAAGAATTTCTAGCATCTCTTCTTTTAGATTTAACTCAATGTCAGATAAGAGCAGAGAGCTGCTGTATGTTTCATAGCAACCACATCCTCTACTTCTTCATGTTACAGTCTCCACTAAATCATGTGTTGCTTATATGCAGTCATTTAAAACGGTTTAATCTTATGAACTGTTTATTGCTAGTACAAGGGAACAACAAGAAAAATATTACTATATTTTTGTTATACATGATACTGTTTGTTGAATGTGATCTCAGGTACCAAATAATCAGATATGCCATATGTGTCACCACAACATCCTCAACAAAAATCAATGCTCAGAATGACGGGTGTTCTTTGTATCTGTGATACACTGTGGATCAAGTGAACAGCAGTTTTTAAAAATGTCCTAACCGTAGTTGAACTCAGATTGTCAAGTTTGATTCACATTCTGGAAGTCTGGACACAAACATGGTAAGCTAACGTATAAAAAAGGTTGTCCTTTAAGAAAATCTTTCTTTCTTTTCACTCATACGTTCTCTCGGAGAATTTTGCTCTTCTGTGATTGGAAGCATATGAGTCAAAATTAGATTTCTCGTGCCAGGAATCCAAAAGTCCTGTCTTCGTCCAAAAACAAACTGTAAATGACAAGACCTCTTGCTGTGTGAGTGTGTCATGCAAGATATTCTTCCAATTTTATGCAGAAGGAAGAAGGAAGGAGGGGGGAATTATAATAATAACAGCAACGTATATCAATAATAAAACAACTTAATGTTTGTTCAATTGTGGTTGCTAGAAAATTTTCAGTTTTCCAACAGTTACAGCCATACTATTATACTTCCCTTTTCAACATTTATATGTACAAGCCATTAAAGGAATAGTTTATCTAAAAATGAAAATTAGTTTATTCATCTGGCAGGCTATCCAAGATGGAGCTGACTTACTTTATCATCAGAACTAATTTTTTAAATTTAGCATTACACCACCTGCCCACCAAATGCAGTGTCAATTACTGCCGTCAGTCGGTCCATAACTCCACATCCATCAACTGAAAAGCTGTGCGTTTCTGTAATAAATCAATCGTTTAAAAAATGTATACTCATTGCTTGCCAAGAAAGTAGTCTCTGTGCATCAGCATGAATTTGTTAATGTTAATGTAATGGTATATTATATACTGCTTTCGAGCTACTGGTTTTTTGAAGTAAAATTCACTAATAACACAGATCGCATGTGATATATGCATCATATAAATACACTTCAGTGCTGAATGAAATTAGCTTAACATAAATTGCAACATTCCAATATTCATAACTGTTTAAAATTCAGTTTAATATAACAAGGAATTTATCAAAAGCGAAACTGAAGTAATAGAAAATACAGCAAGCAAATTCATTTATATGGTAAAAAGTAATAATTCAGGCTAATATGCTATTTCAAATACGACGAATGAATCCATTGCTCTAACGGTAGCTCCACAGATGTGCTATATTATTTGACAAGAATGCTTTATCTATAACACAAAGTTCTTGAAATGCAAATAAGGATGTGATGTATACTTCCTCATGTTGGGTCTGTACAATATGTTCTTGTGCTAGCATGACATCACTGCAAAGAGATATTACCTCCCATTTCTTTCAATGCCTATAATCACATGGCCTGATTATATAACATTCTCTGTAGGACATGCAAAAATGCAACATTATTTTGAATATACATTACTAATAATGACGCCTCTGTATTATAAAGGTAAAAGAATGCAAATGTCCTCAGTACAGTTTTACTAATATGTACCTAAGGTGCTCAAGGTACTAATGTCCTGTATAGGGATAAATAAGGTAAAAAGACGAAACTTCTTAAGTCTTTGTATCACTTTTAGGCTATTGATCAACCAACACATCACGCTATTTTATCTTGACCCCTCTCACCTGCTAAACCCTACGAAATAAATAGCATAATATACGACAGCGCCCACAAACCACAAAGCCCCTATTTTGTCGCTTAACCAAGCATTTGTGAAAACTAAAGCATTTTGTTTTGTGGTAAATGATAAGATGATTTAGACGGCTACTTCATCTGTCTGCCTGGTTGCTGGTTATTGTAAACTGAGTGAGCATGGTTTGGCAGAGCTTTCACTGACAGAGGAAGTCTATCTTGCTCTTCAACATAAACTGTTACAGCTTCCAGGTACATTAGTTGATTGTGCCATCACTTTAAGGCTGGCTAACAGCGGCTGCGGGTCAGGTCTAATTAGACAGGACTCAACACCTGCAGGCAGGCTAAGGAATGTGCAGTTGTTCTCCCAGCTGTCGGATAGCTGCACTGATCAACTGATCACGCTTCTCCATCATATATTCCCACACATATGAGCTGGATGTATCTAAACTGTCAGTTCATTTATCTTGCCTGCCTTCTATATCAGTTCCATGGTACAAATCCAGCACACTGTAAGCAGATTTTCAGGTTAATGTCCGGAGTTCTTTATTTGATAATAAGTAACACTCAACCGTAATGGAGAATGCCTGTTTGTCCAGTATCCCAGCTGGAAGTTAAGATCAAGGTCCAAAAGCCCAGGACCCAAAGTATTCAAAATATTTGTCTGGCCTTCAATCTGTCTGAGAATGTAAGGCTGAACCATGTAATCCATTAAATCTGTTTACATTTACATGCAATAGGCCATGTTTTGTTTTTATTTTTATTTTATTTTATTACTGTGTTTTTACTCATTTCTGAACAAGTATGCTTGGTGTACTTGCAAAGTTACCCTCAGGGTTAAAATAGATGAAGTTGGCCTGGATCGTAAGTGAAAGAATCATTTTCTCAGAGCATGTGACTGTCAATTCTCCATGATACCCAGATTCGCTGTATTATGCACTAAACTGCATTTAGGTATATATTAGACAGCTGATTTATTTCCTGAATGTCAATGAGCGTAAAATAAAGTATTAGTCTGTAAAGATTACTGTTTGTGAACACAAGTGCCTAATAAGCAAATGAAGCCTGATGAGATTTACTTATTGTCGTTTGTTGTTGCTTAATGAAAGAAATGTTTTATTTAGATAGTTATAATTATTTACAAGCTGACGTTAAAAATGGGGCTAATCATATTTTTTTTTCTAATTTTGAAATGTTCCATGTGAAACATCTTGTCATTGTTTTGCATGTTTCTGATCAGAATGAAAACTTTCGAATCAGCCAACAAGAATATTTATATAATAACATAATCATATATAATATGTATTTGTCATTCTCTCGGTGATCAAGGACGCTTCACATGTCGAACTGCTCACTGAGCTCCTCAGAAGCGCAAAACACAAAATAACAGGGCTTTATAACCACCACTTTAAACGATTAAAGTGCTGAATAAGTGCGTGTTCGTGTGTGCATTGTGACTATCTCCATTAGACTCATTTTCTTGTGTCACTCGCTTTTTGACCTTGACGAATGCTACAGGCCCACACGCCTGGTCTTCTTGCTGGCTGGTATGCCAACAACCATATCTACGCAAGAGCTATAAGTAAACGTGGTATTCCTGTCGGCTTCACGCAGAATTGAATTCTTAACAAGCAAATGTAGTCATTTCCCAGGATACTGATACTATAGTGTTTTACCACGCTTTTACTGGCATGTGATGTAAGCATAATTAAACTAAAAAAATATACTAAAACGCAGTGACATTCAAAATGTGTGAGAACAAAATCGAGAAACGCTGGTGCAATCCGATACAACTAAAAACGGGTAGTTCTTAATTAATTTATGACCTTTGGATTAAAGTCGCATCTTTTCATTTCTGTTCCTTTAGATAATTAGAAAGAAGACTTTCTGTCACTTTGAAACTGGATATTGACGTGGCAATTTCTGACCTCCTGTGTTTGATTATATGGCACGTGATGTGCTTTGATTCGACTTCTGCTTATCACAGTCGAATAATTTGCCCACCTTGCACAGATGACATGGGGTGAGATTACGCCAAATACAAAATGCTTTCCGCTGGTGGCACAGATTAATAACTGAGTCTGTTCAAATTTATTTCCTACATCGGTTGGAGTATTTACCAGGTCAGCCACGATAAAAAAAAAAAGAAAAGAAAAGATAATTATGCATTGCAAAGATTATTAATACTATTTTCGCTCACTAAGGGGTCATGGGACCACCAATGAGAGGAAAGTGGGGTGATCTACTGATAACCCACAAATCACAGTAAACCATGACGCAGCTCATTTACAGAGTGACCAACGCAAAAGAACAATGCAAAAGGAGTGTAAGATCGCGAGATATGCTCAGATAAGTCACAGAAATAAATTACCATTACAAATCGGCACCATTTTTATTGAAACTACTATCGCGACTACTATATAAACACAACATTTCTATTTGATAGAAAAAGTTAATTATCAGCAGCCTTCACTCCAGTTTTCAGTGGTAATTGACCATTAAGAAATCATTCTAATATTTTGATTTGGTGCTTAATTATAGCCAATTATTACTGGTGCCCGCTAATAATAGTTTTTATTATTCTGTCCGCAGTAAAACAGTTTTTATTATTTATGGAAATTGCGTTCAACCAATACGCTCTTGCTCAGTAAAAGTATGAATCATTGTAATAATATTTCAGGCTTAGGATCAGCTGCATTTAGCAACTGTTATAGCATATTAGAATGATTTCTACCTGATCGTGTTACTGAAGGCCGTAATAAAAGTATGCTCCTAATTCTTTATATGAAATGTCCTAAATACCTGTGTTATAACATAGTAATTAAATGTTTATGTAGCATGTAACTACAGCAAGTTCATGCTGACATACAGTATTTCCGCTGTAATATTTCTGCAATTACACACGAAAAAATAATGCTTTATTAAAAACAATAAAAATAAAATATGAATGGGGAATAGTTCACTATTAACTAACTATTAACCATTTTGTCTCAGTAACTCCTAATTTGCTGCTTACTAATAGTTAATAACTGATAAATTAAGGCCGTGTGGTTAACACTTTATTTTAGGGCTTCTAGTTTCTTATAAGTATGCATATTACTAGAATATTAAATACATTTATTAAAAGCACATATTAATGCCTTATTCTACATGGCCTTATTCTACATCCCTAATTTAACAACTACCTTACAAACTATTACTAAGCAGCAAATTAGAAAATGACTGAGAGGAAAAGTACAAAGTTATTAGTGATTGCTGTTCTTTATTGTTAAGTGTTGCTTCAGGGTAGGATTAGGTTTAATTGATATGTTTTATCAGTTCAAATAAACAATAAAATGCTATTATTATGCATGCTAATAAACAGCTATAAGTTAATGGCAGATGAAATTAATATCTTAAACTAAAGTGTCATTCCAAACTTTTAACCATATAGCTTTAACAGAAAGATTGAGGCACTGAATAATCACCCTGATTTCCTCTACATTGACTGCTTAGACTTGGATGATCTATGGCTTACATATACTTAAAATATTTCTGTTTGTTCAAAAACTATCCAGTGACACACTGAGTAAATTGGTCTGTGGGGTGTGAAGCCGCAGATGAAGGTCTGACTGATCCGCTGACTCATGCTCCTCTTCTGTGTCCCGCCTACAGCATCAAAAAAGTAAGATTGCATGCCATTTAGCAGATGTTTTTCCCATCTAGAATCATCTTAGGAGTGCATTAAATGGGCATCGGCCTCTTTAGCACTAAACCTTGTTCACACAATAGCAATGAGAAAAAACTGTCCTACTCTCGTTTTTTTTAGCCTATTAGGTTATGGGGGATCACTACCACCTTATTTAAACATATTTTTTTGGACTTTAAGTGCGGTAGCACATGTCGATGCAGGAATAAATCTAGTAAAATAACATTTGCCACAGATGTTAGAAATACAACAAAAAAATGATTGTGTTTTTACCACTGAACAATGTTTCTTCTACATATTTATACAGATAGAGATATTTATACAGCTCTTTTATCATTTTTTAGGTTATGACCGAGGTCTAAATGACTAAACAGTGAGAAGCCAAGCATTTTGTTTGTATTGGCTCTAGCTCGGTATTAGTTTTCACAATTACATTATGTCACAGTATGTCAGGCTCACTGGAAATTCCTCTGAAGCCTCCTTAGCGTGTGCCACGTTTTTGTAACTTAATTAAGACCTCTTTGCCTTTGACGATTTAATTACCCTGACCATTTGTTATTTCTGCAAGATATGTATTGTATTTTTAGTATATGATAAAATTACAATGAAGACTTTTTCCCATGGTTATGTAATTCATTTAAATTCTATTGAGTAAAAAGGGCACAGTTCAAAAGTGTGAGAAAACTGAACAAAAAGAAATTATATTGTGAGTATTCTATGTGCAGATAAATAAACAAATAGGACATTTAAATAGACATTTACTGAAAAGAGAAAATTAAACAGAAACAATACTGTGAATAATAAAAGTATTCTAAATGCATTTGCAGCAATATTTATTTATTTAAACGCACAAGATTCATAAAAGAGATTAAGTGTTTCCAAAAGATGTTGCTTTTTAAATGCAAGTTTCATGGCCATTTTGGTTGTGTAATATATGACAGGAATGAGAGGGGCAAGTGGATCCATATGCAAGCTTTTATTATAAAACATGGTCGTAGGGCACAGACAGGGTCGAATAACAGCAGATGGGTGGTATGGAACGGACTAGAGCACACAGGCCTACCTATACTGAATCCAAACGGCAAAGCAAGGGGCTAATCCGAATGCACAGGCAATCAAATAATCAAAAACAGATAATCCATGAACTAAAGATTTAGAACCAGTTGTTCATGTTTAAATACCGCATATAAAAGACGCTACCAGGAAAAGTCTGAGTGAGATACAATCGTGTTATAGCAAGAGTCAATGTGATGAGGGAGCATCTGGGATTATGTATTTACCGAGCCATTTATTGTTGTACTAAAGCAAAGAAAACAGATCAGTAAAGGAAGGGATTATTATGATTACGTTTAGTAATTTCATCTTTACTTCTTATTGATTCAAACTATGATGTTACATGCCACAGTACAGATCAGACTAATACATTTATGTAACTTTTTTCTTGTGATTCCTTGCTAATGGACTATAACACCTCCAGATCTATTCAGTTTAGATCTCACTGTTTTTCTCTCTGCCTGGCCACCAGCCCCCTATCAGCATTTGTAGTATCTCAAATGATGAGCTCTCTTATGTTATGCAAGACTTTTCTCACTTTCTGTGGAGGAGGAGGATACTATTGCAAAGGTGTAGCAGTGTTTGCACTGGGACATCATACAGCCAGCGTTATTGATAGGGACTGTCTATCATGGATATCAAAGCTGTTCTTTATTTTCATTTGTATGTGTGTGATGGTTTTCTTAATATTTATAGGAAACACTGGTGAGTATCTGGCAGCTTTTGCTTGAATCATTCTCAAAAATATAGTGACATACATAGTCCTTGAGCTTTCCTTTAATTGACTGACTGATTGATTCATTTCATACTTTCATTAACTATTAAGTACTAAAAATATTTTGAAATAGTTGTTTATATATTTAAAAATAATGCATATTTATTAGGTGCATGAAAACTTGACAAACATCCAAACAACTAAAGTCGTAATGTCTAACAAATTATGTCAATAAGCCTAATAAAAGTTAAAATCAAAATATAAAGTAATACGTAAAACGTTTTTTGTAAAGAAGAAAACAAAAATGTAGAAATGTATTTTCTCAAATATATTTCAGTGAAAGAAGTTGTTCAGGCTTTACACACACGGTGAGTTTATTCATTTATATGCTATTGCTGTTACATTGTTTAATTAAAATATTGAGTGTGGAAATATGAAAATTTGCAATGTTACAACCTCAATGCATCACATTTAAAAAGTAACACCCCACAACATAAACTAGATAGTACAACCTCTGCAATATTTTTTAATATTGTAATTATTTAAAAAAATACAATAAAGGCTAATAAAAATACTTATGACCACCTTATAATATATAATATTTATTGCAAAATTTGCCTAACAGATTTTTCCTATATGTTACAACTGTGGCATGTTGTAGCTTCAGCTTATTGGTTCTAATGCAGGTATATATATATATATATATATATACATATGAGTGCATGTCAGGAAATGAGATTGATAGGTTTTAATGAGGAGTGCTGGGAAAACTCTGGCTTTAGATATCCCAAAAGATGGTGCATACAGATTAAATCATTAAAAGACAGAATATAAAATGAACCTCATAATAGCCCAAACCATAGCCCATAAGTCCCTAATTAATATAAATAAGTAATTAACAACGCTGCTACTCTATATTGCAGTTAGTTTGTCAACAAACATTGTATAATATGGATATACAAAAGACCATGTTACAGAAATAAATATAAAATCATGGAAGCATGACCTGCAGAACTCCAATTAAACAGCTCATCCAAAACTATGCCATTTAAAATAAACTGTACAGCTTTTTAAAATAGCACTCAAGAGACAGACGGCTTATTTTTCTGAGAGGAATTTTGTAAATCAAACTTTTATGAATTTTTTAAGATATACAGTTGCTGGTCAAGCATAATTAGAATCTCATCAAAAGTTGATTTCACTAATTCCGCTCAAAAAGTGAAACTTTGTATATTACATTCATTCATTACACATGCACTGATATATTTCAAATGTTTAATTCTTTTTCATTTTGATGATTATAACTGACAACTAATGAAAACCCCAAATTCAGTATCTCAGAAAATTAGAATATTTAAGACCAATAAATTTTTAATTTTGCCACCTGAAAGTATGAACATGAAAAGCATGAGCATGTACAGCACTCCATACTTAGTCAGCCTTTGCCTGAATACTGCAGCGATGCGGCGGAGTCGATCAGTCTGTGGCACACCGCATCTTCCTCTCTGTGGGTTAAGACTGTGTCAGTCTGCTGGCCAATTAAAAACAGGGATACTATGGTCCTAAACCAGTTACTGAAGCTTTAATTGTGTGACATTCTATCTTCAGTTACTAACAGCTCTTATGTAATACATGATATACAATGCAATAACTGTAATCAGCGACAATACAATAATACTGATAATGATTGTGAGAGAAAAGTGTCCTGCCCAATTATTACCATTATTAGCAGAAAAGGGTACAGAAAGTTAGCTTCCAATTAGTATAGCAATTACTATGTACTGAGGTAGTGAGGTAGTCATCCATGATCAAACGATTACTCATTATCTTCAACAAATCATTGGTAAGGATAGAACAGTACAGTGGCCATCAAACATCAGCGATTAGTCTCCTCGCCCATCTGCCAGTCACCTCGACTGATCCCAGACTTCCCGCCTGAGACTTCCCAGGCAGACCTACAGCTTCCACATCCAGATCAGGAATTCAATTAGGCATTTAGACCTGAAAATAAGCTGGAATGCGATCAAACAGCATGCAACTTGCCTATTTTGTGTATTAGCTGTGGTTAATTCAGTGAATATAATAGGTGGCTAGCAGTAAATAGAGCTGGTAAGTGCTGGTTCGTATAGTACAGTGAAAAGCAGAACTAATCCATTTCTAACCCTTGACCTTTTTCCGACAAAAAAGTAGTCTAGTATGACTCATTTCTTTCAGAAATGTGAAATGGCTTGAAATCTATTCATTTTGCATAAGAGAGAAAAATTAAACAGTGCTGTCAGTGAGTCATTGACTGTTGCTGCTATTAGCGCTGCTTAGTTTAACATTTAATGATTGTTTTGCTTCTGAATAGATGGGCCTGTTCATCCACAGAGAGGTCTGTACATTCATTTTGTTTCATGCTGATGTTTGCTGTTTTAGCGTACAGAGCCATTTTAGGGGTCAAAATGTAATGAAATGCTTTACTTGGCACCCACGGATACGCTTCTTTTAATTCTTAATTTAGGTTTTGTTGCAACTGGCACACAAATCCCAGGAATACTATTCTATGGCACAATGGTTAAAATATCACATCTATATCAGAGGCTTTGTCTTGGCTCGTCTTAAGTGATTAAGTAACCTTTTATTTCTCCTCTTTAGTTCTATAATCTTGCAATAATCTCATGCCTTCCAAAAATCTAAACTATTGACATCAGTAATAGCATACACACACGTCGGTATAAAATCATTTTAGCAGAATGGAGAAGAATGGCCTACTGCTGCAAGTAATTCCAGACACAACCCAATTTTCTACAAGTATATTCTCTGTGCTATTCCTAAAAGAGCTATTAATCTATTCCCGCTAAAGTTAATCAAATCGATTTATTCTGAGAGTGCTCAAAAGGGTTGCTGGTCTCAAGTCAATGCACACACTGATATTGTAGTCAGTTATGCCATCAGTAGTGGCATCATAGTCCATAATCTAGTCCACTGAAGATACACCATATACTTTCATCTCAAAGTTGACTTGGTATGATACAATTGTAGGCCGTAACATGAAATCACCATACTGTATATTTGGCAGATGAATCTGCCACATTAATCAACTAATTAACTGCAACATTTAGATCCATGATATGATGCTCAAATTTACCTCTATATTTATATATCAATTTTTATGTTCACAGCTGACATTCAGAGGCCCTCAGAAATGTTATGGTTATTTCTCACTTTTGAAATACGGTTAAAAGATACTCTGAATGGGATCACAGCATTTATGGAAACCTATCACATATCCTTTTTAAAGTAATTTCTATAATAAGCTATAATATATCTATAATTAACTTTAAATGTAATATGGTAATGTTACATTAGTAAAAATGCAGTGGCCTTTTATATAATTACTATTATGGAAAAAATGGAAGCACACTACAATTCTATAAAATAAGGCACAATTTGTTCACAAGGTATAATTACTACATTCATAAAGTGAAAATAGCACACGGAGATGTTATGATAACAACACAGCCATAAAATCATGCAACTGTCCTGATATAGTCGAAATAAAAGTTTAATTTAAAATAATACTTATTTATTGTGTTTTTAACTAAAAAAATAGCAAAAAATATCTTGGTGGACGTAATTTTAAAACCGTAGGAAAAGATAACGCCTGGCATTTATAAAAACAGATTTATTTATTTTATTATAGACACAAATAGTTTAAGTAGCTAAGAAGTATAATACTTCACTTTCTATACTGGCCTCTGATTTTGTGTCTCATTTTATATAAAATACCAAACAATGATCAGATATCTGTCCCAGGGGTCAGGTCGCACTACTCCAACACCTCAGGACTCTTTAAAGAGAAAAGAAATGGAGGTAGCTGGGATTTGGAGTTGGTAGAAAAGCACACGGTAAGTAAACACAGGTTATGTGTGCCTATACCTCCTGAACAATGATCATCCTTGAATATTGGAAGACACATGAAATTATGATGAGGCTGTGTGTATGAATGCAAGAACACACAGATTTCAAACATTTGATCTTCTCTAAAAAATCAATACCCCCTTATAGTTCAATAATAGAAACAGAGTGATATCTCATCACCTTTAGCTTCTACATAGCTTGTATGAGTATTCTAGCAATTTGGATATGGAGTTGCTGCGCTATCACGGCCGATTGTTCACTTCGATGATAGACTTTGAACTTTGAACTCTTCAACCTCAAACCAACAGTATTCATTTGTTTAATTATTAAGTAAAATTGTTGCATGGTCTCCAACTGACTCCTCTATTAACCTCTTTTTATGCAAATTGTTGCATAAAAATAACTGGATGTTCTAAATGGTTGGGACTGTTTCGTCAAAGTGGCTGATCGTTGGCCGAATAAGATACAATGCGGAGGAGATTTTATGCCAATAGTCTAAGTCTGGCTCTGTGGAGAGCGACCGATCACATTATGCAATTAACATTCATGAGCCGCAGTAAGACTACATTTCCTGCATCAACAATATAAAAGATCTTCCATCACAACTGATGCAATAATATAGCCCATACAAATACTATAATCCTTCGCTTAAACAAGAGTAGGATACAAGCTTTAGCTTTGAGTTAAAATCCCCCATGATAATTTATGAATATCTTTCATACAGCGTGCTGTATTAACATTTGCTGAAGATTTGTACTGTCCTCCAACACTGGAAGCATATGTAATCATATTTTCTCTGCTGGCTAATTATAATAATCGCATATGGGATCACAAAAAATCGGGCATATTTAGAAACAGCTAATTAGAAATACTATTAAAACTGCATTTATGCAGCGATGTCCTTCGTTGCCCCCGTATGTATATCTCTTTTAAGAGCGCAGAAGTAAATGACGTTTTCTGAGTCTCCTCTTCTGTCTTTGCTGTGAACTGAGAGCTGCCAAGCTCAATAACACACTGTTAAGCTTCCGTTCTGCGTCAATGCACAGAGTTGGATCTCCTCTGAATTTCAAACGTGATAGATGCTCTGATGATACTGATGGCTGTAAGACAGCGGAAAACACTAAAGTATTAAAATATCACTTTTAAATCCAGTTACAAAACAAGTCAAAGAGATTTCACCATATAGATGATGAAAGCGCAAATCAGCTGACTAATTGTACTTTGAGATCGATGTTTTTATATTGTTACATTAGTAACAAAAAATAGATGCTGTTCATTTAAGCTTTCCATCTATTCATAAATCCTAAAACGTGTCAAAATAATTGTAAAAAAAGAGACTCCTTTAAATTCAGATATTACAGAAATAAATGTTGAAATATATAGAAAACACATTTTAAATTGCAATAATCTTGGTAAGCAGTAAACAGTTACATTTGCTTTGGATTATATTTTTAGTAATACTTTTGCACTGCTTATTCTCACTATAACAAAAGGGGCTAGTGTTTAAAACTCTAAATAATGGAATGCAAAAAAATGCATTAATAAAAATAAAAAAAATTGTTGGGATCACCCAGCCCTAAAAGTGCTCTGTTAAAAAGGCAAAATTCCAATTAGTTTTATCAATTAATTTAAGTGATTTACAACAGCTTTTTTGTTTTTTTTCCTTTTATTTTAGAGAGGATTTTCTCTCAGCAAAAGAATTTAAATGCAGGTCACTACTTCAATACCGTCACAGACATGAGCTTTTGTGATCTACGATGATTTACCTTCTCTTTGGGATGAAGACAATTACATCTCACCTTGACTTACGAGACAGAGCGCGGCTGATGGTGTCATTCGGAAAAACTGCGAGAGAGAAATTTCAATCTGTAGCTTAACTAAAAACAGTTCCACTTTCAGAGCAGTTCAATAAATTCCTCTGATTTTTGTGGGATTATTTTAAAAGATTTGAAGGCAGCGGTCGTAATTTGTTGAAATATGGGTTCACTGAAATATAAGGATTCGCTGTACTCCTTGGCACCAGTGACTTTACCTGCAAGGTTACAAAAAGAGTAAGTACTGTTCATCTGACTCATTATAAGAGGGCCTCTTGAAGACAGACAGAAAATGAGAGAGTGAGGACAGACAGGTGAGATCAAAGAGACAGCAGCTGGTTGTCCTCCCAGTGTGTGGTGAAGATAGACAGATGGTACAACATTAATTAAGCAGTAAACATGCAGGATTCACCTCACCTGGAAAACATGAATCCTTCTTCACTTATCCACTCTGCTTCCTGCTAGTGGTTGGTCCTCTACGCTGTGCTGGGATCAGCACCCCTAATGATGAATCCTATAATAGGAGAAAAGGCCTAGATAATTCAGAAACAGCAGGAGCGAAAAACACAGTTATTTTTAACCCTCCAGCAGAAAATAGGGCCTTCTTTATTCATAAGTGGTTACAAAATGTTTGATATAACCTCATTATCAAGCTTGTTAACAGATTCGCATATGAGCTTTCATTTAATGAGCATTGATTCTTTTAATGGTCTGTTTCCCTTCAGATTCTTGAGTCATGTTGATTTTGAATGCAACTTGCAAAAACATCTTTCTTTGATAATTAAGCTATGGGATTATAGCAGCTTAAAAAAGCAGTGTAAAATGCTAAAGTGCATACTTCATGATAATGACTCTCCTTTAAAATTTACTGGTGTAAAAAAAATATTATTTACTTATTGATTGATTTCCCCCTCTAATTAGTACACTATCTTTTAAATGTGTGTGTGTGCTGGTTTAATTACATGGGTATGACAGAGGTATTACAATCTGAAGGTGGGTTCATGAGGACACTGCCAATGTCCCCATAATTCCAACAGGATTAAAAACATACTGAATTTTTTTTTTTTTTTTGAAAATCTAAAAATGCATAAAGTTTCCTGTAAGGTGTTTGTGTAGGGCTATAGCTCATACAGGTCTTTCAGTATAAATATATATATATATATATATATATATATATATATATATATATATATATATATATATATATATATATATATATATATATATATAAATAACCATTTTCTATTTTATTATATTTTAAAAATGTAAGTTCTATTTTTGCTGGCAAATATTCATTTTCAAGACATTTCTCCAGCCTTTAGTGTTACCATCTTCATCGGTATACTGATATGGTTCTCAATTAATATATATATTTTATATATTATATATGTTATATATATATATATATATATATATATATATATATATTCTATGCAGTTGAAAGAAGGTTTAAAACAATTGGGTTTGTCCATGTTTCACCCAGCACTGGGTTGTATTTAACCCAGAACATTTAATATTCGCTTTCAGAGATTATGTGGTTACAACTGCATATATGAGCGTGTTATACCTCATTATAATAACCTCATTAAACCGCATAGCCCTCAATATAATAATCAGATCATTTGAAATAATAGTAATTCTTAATAGTTGATCGTTCAAGTGTCACTAAGTCTTAAACGAGGCTATCACTGTCTGTAGTTAATTGTGTGTTTTCCTTTTTCAGTCATTTGGTTGCTTGCAGGCTCCAGAGCAAATGGTAACAGCGAAATCCATCAGTGCAGGGCAAGAGGTTCACCCCCGCTGATGTAATTATATGCCTTCGCTGTTAAAAGTAAAGTTTCCATCTAACTGGACTTTGAGTTGTTGTGGGCATCTCTTCACGCCTCCACACACGCATTATAATATTGCATTATAAAGTTTAATGTTTTGACAAGCATTTGTTAGATCTTGTCCGAGATCAGCACAAAAGGGCGCTCCCTACCTGAATCCATAGTTTCATGAAGACATTCACTGCACCCTGAGGCAGACGGTGACATCAGCTGGACTTTAAATGTCACCACCCGCTGTACACAGCTGTCAGGAGGCCCTGTCGTCCTTGTCAGGCTTTTTCTAACTGTCTCTGATTATAGATGGCTCTTCAAAGATTTACTCTCGCCCAAGTTTCAAACTCTTATGACTATGCTTCTCCTGCGGACCACAAGAAGATATTTTAACGAATGTTTCAGCTGTTTTTGGCCGTATTTTAGAAACCGATGAGGTCCAAAAATGGTAAGCTCTAAAAGGAGCATATACAAACTTTGTGTGACGAACAAATAAATTCTTTCATTCTCAAACGAGCATTAACATCATTGATTCTTGCATTCCATTTTATATAAAATTCCATTTGATTTCGTGCAGTGCTTTTCATAATAAGCGTACAGGGATGATCCAAGTCCATTGTCTTCATAAATGCTTTTTTTGTGATGTTTATTTAATAGAATTTGTCTACTGCATGTGTGCGTGTTCAATGTTTTAATCAACGTCTTGATGAGACGTTTGGTTTGAAAACAACGATACATCAACCTTCCTAGGTAACGTATAAAGTCCTAAGAAAATGGATAGAAAATAGTTTGAGAGAGGATTACAAGATGTTTACATAAAATGCAATAACCAATGACATTAGCAGATGTTTGAGGTTTAAATTGTCATATTTATTGTAATTTGTGTGTGTGTGCCTTCAAGATATAACTTTCATTTCAAGTGAAATCTTCACGAGAGGGTAGAGCGACAATAAGCAAGCAGAAAGAAAAGAAATAGAGGTAAACCGTCTGAGAGCGCCATTCCAATCCTCTGTCCAGGGGAAATTTTGTGAATTAATACTAAGCTAATTTATGCTGGTAAGAGATGAAACCCATGTGGCAAGATTTATAATTAAGTAGAAGTCTGCCAATAACAAAGCTAAAAAGTGACTTCCCGCTGGTGAATTTGTACATACACACAGGTCATAAATAAAACATTTACCAAACAAACCTTTCCGGTACTTGAAAGCGTTTGGGGTCTTTTGAGCAAAGCAACACCACTGCGACTTGCCTTGACTTTAAGCTCTATATCTCTGCTGAGTAACCCATGAGAGTTTGTGAATGCAGCAACCTTTTCAGTTCCATTCTCATCCCAGTCATGTTCTCCTCTGCCCATGTCTGAAGAGAAACCCTTGGCCCCTGAGACTATACGCTTCTGCTGCTCACACTCCCAGAGAATCTTAAGTGGCTGTACTACACTGTTTGATTGACACGCTTTTGTCGTTCCATCACCTGACTTTTTTGAGCATCCACGTGAAAGGAGAAATGTCATATAATGCTAACAGGAGGCATGAATTGTCATGGCGCTGACAGCGTGAAGGACATGAAAAAGTGACAGTGAAAAGATATGACATTTGGATTTTTACGCACTGCTTTTGTAGATGTATGGAAAGCGCAATCAACTGAATTTTAATGAATGTGTTGCCAGTGCTTTACATGGCACTGAGTGCAACAAGACAGACAAATTAAATTAGAAAAATAATCATAAAAAGTCAGTTTCATGATTTTAAGAGCCCTCCATAAATGTGTCAGAATGTGGAAAAATTGAGATATGTGTTTTTTAGAATTAAAATATGCTATAATATTATTCTATGTCTATGAGCTTTTCCTGTAAGAAAAACTCAAAGTATGAAAGCATGTGGAAGAAATATGACATAGATTCCCCGCAAAAATATTCACTTATTGGCTGTAAAAAAAAGTGCGCCTGGCAGGAGGGCAGCAGTGACTAAAACGTACAAATGCTACAATAGTGCTAGACCTCTCAATGCACAAACCCGTCAAACCTTGAAATGATTGTGTTCTGGCGGTAGAGGACCAGAGCAGGTTCCATTTATGCCAGCTAAGAACTGGACACAGATAATGCACCATGTCATAAAACCACATACCATCTCAAATTGGTTCCATAAATATGACAATGGGTTCAGTGTACTTCAGTGCCCCCCGGGCTCCAGATTTCAGTCCAAAAGAGCAGCTTTAGGATGTGGTGGAGCAGCAGATTCACAGCATTAATGTGCAGTCAACTAACAAATATGGTATGACGTTATTAAGTCAATATGGGCCATAATCTCTTCAGCATAGCAGAATCCATGTCACAAAGAATTCATGCTGGTTTAAATATATCAGTAGGACGCAAGCTTAATGACAGCTTATATTGGTTTTGTATTTTAAAACCTCAATGTTTAGCTTAAAATTATAGTTCAACCCAACGGGAAAATACTGTCATTTTCTTACCCTCATTTTGGTAACCAAAACTTTTTTAAACATTCATCAAAATAACTTATTTTATGTTCCCCAGAAAGAAAGAAAGTAATAGGTTTAGAGTAGCATGAGGGTGAGCGAATGAAGTTTTCTCTTTCTCAGGGGACATCTGTTTGGTCACAAATTAAAGATACTTGCATAACTTTACAGGCTTACATTTCTGGGCTCCAGTATGTACATACATTAGTGTCATGTCTTTCAGTTAATATTAATATGAATATGGATTATTATGTTAAGTAGCTTGACCACTAATCTTTTTCAGAAAGCTGCATATTAAATCATCTCAGAGGGGTTAAATTAAATTATGCTTTACTGCTCTCCTAATATATTCTAATATCAATGTATGAAATGTCAAGCACGTGCTTGCATATAAATCAGACCATATGACAGTAATGAAAAATTGTAGCTGCTACGTGGGTGTAAAGAGGAGCTTACGATAAAGTACATTGACTCCATGCGGATAGGTGCAAAACAGTGGGACGAAGATGGATGAATAAATGGATAGAGCAGAATCCATTATGCAAAAAAGATGCAGACCTCAGATTGCATGGAGTGAAGAGATTGGCGTTACACTGATGGTCACCAGGGGAAATCAGTGATTCAACAAGTGCAGAGGGGTCATTAGAAATGGAAGTAGCTGAATCAGAGACAGCTACCACTATGTTAAGCAATACACTCTTTTACACCTATACACACACCTAAAGACATAAGCAATGCAGGTTCAGCGCTAAAGATGCAAAACTCACTATTTATGATCCAGCTGTTTTTACTGAGCAATATAATGGGAACATTATCAAAGCAGTCAATTAAACTCAGGTCAGACAGGATAAACATTTCTGTTTTTAGAGACTAAGCTTCAAAATGATTTTCAGAAAACATTTCTGAGGTACCCAGTATCTGCTTTACTGAGGGACAACTGACTTAATTATAATCTATAATACTGGCAAAAATCAAGGTCTGACACCACAGTAATCTGATTCAAAATTTAGAACCATTGATTGCTGCAGAAACCATTGATTCCTCCCATTAATACAATACACATTTCTTTCAGATGGAGGTAGAATTACAGTAAGATAATACAGCTTCTTAAAAATATTTACACTGGACATTTTTAAATTCTTACGTGGCAAGAAAAAACAGACTTTAATACAGGTCTCAAATATACAGTAGTTCAGCAACCTAAAACATCAGGTATGCTGTGACATTGTTTAAACTCCACCACGGTCGAGAAAATTTCAAAAAGCCGACATGTGCCATTGTGGATGTTTCACCAAATTAGCAAGACAGGAAATCCTCGGGAGGTCCAAACAGAACACACTATTCTCTCCCTCTTGCTTCTACCATGGCAACAACATTGTGGTAATAAGGACTGGTCTCTATTTCTGGGAAAACTCAAAGGGGTTCACTGCTGTATCACCATAGTCCCTACGTAAGAACAGCATGGCGAAGATAGATTGCTATTCCAACTTTACTGTCCCCCAAAGCAGCAATATTTTCTCATAAATAAATATGTGGGGAATATGAAAAAATGCATGCATGGCAGGCGGAACAGTGCGAACACTGATACCATGTACACGTTCACAGGGTCTTGATTTCCATGTCTGCAGCAGACACTGACTTCATGTTATAAATTTGTCTGTATGCTGAAAGACATGAATAAACCGCACACACTCCACATCCATCTCCATTCTTGAAGGTTATTTAGCAGCTGCTTGGTAAACAGCACACTAAGCTGCCACATTTATTCCGCCTCCATTTGTTTGTCTTGCTCATTGATTAACCCTGATTGTTTTCCTCTGTGGGTTAGGCTGGGATTACAGTGCATTTGGGATTACTGCATTTAAAATGTGTACATGTACCTAACATTCCACAATTTATAGGCAGCAAACACCTTATTCTGCTGCTTAAGGCTTTATTACTTGATTAATTCTGTGTTTTTGTGCACGGTGCAGCGGGTGATATGTATGTTTAACTGAGATTATATTAACAATCTAAACCAGTGGTTCTTAATTCTGGTCCTGGGGACTCCCTGCTCTGCACATTTTGTAAGTGTCCCTTATCTAAAAGGGCTCAGTTCATGCAGTTCTCTCATAATGAGCTGATGATCAGAATCAAGTCTGTTAAATAAGGGAGACATGCAAAATGCCCAGAGCAGGGATTGAGAACCTCTAATCTAAACGTGCAGGACTCTGTCTAATTCCAAAGTTGGTTAAAGGAGTCATGAACTGGATTTACAGATTTTATATAGCATTTTTGACATTTTTAATCTTCGCAAAAACACTCTACAAGGGTATTACCTCTTTTGAAATGCAAGTAAATGTCATGTGTAATAGTAATGGCAATGTACCAACAGTGACATGAACAACACCGGCATATTTATGCTTATTTCACTTAAACTACACAGTAAAAAAAAAATGTTGTTTCAACTTGAAATGACTTGATACCCCGCTGCCAAATTTTGTTTAGTTGTGTCAACTTGAAATTTTAAGTTATTTAATGTTAACTTAAGTTGAAACAACTTTTTTTCACATTTTTGTTACATTTGTATATGTTCTGATTTGATAAGCCCTATACACTCTCACAATGCCCCAGTTGTTCTCTTGGCTTGATGTTTATTACAAACACACACAGATTATAAATAAACATACTTAGCAGCGTTGCTTCCAAGGACAAAATACTTGGCACTGTCTTGGCTTTCAATAAAAGAAATGTAGAAAAACTGTTAGCGTGCTGAGAATAATTAAGAACAGAGTCCATTGTGAAATTAGACAAAAAAAGAAAAACATTCTTTTTCAATTCCTCAGACATGCTGTTAAAAATACATTTCAGGAGTGCATTTTTAATAGCTTGATATTTTGGAAGGTTGTGTACAGTTTTGGTGAGTCTGCACCCAGCACAAATTTGGACTGATTGATGGACAGAGACTAGTATTTATGGATACACCTGCTTGATTTACATAGCCTATGTTAATCACAGATGACAGTTTTATAAATTTTTTTCCAGATTTTTGAGACATGGGATATTATATCTATATTATATCTAATCTATGACACTTGTCTTCTCTCTACATCTAAAACGTGTGTGTCTACAGAGAAGGGTTTTAATCATAGAATGTTTTTAATGATGAAAAATAGCTTGTTTTATCAAAGGTAACATCTCATATCTGAGCAAGGACATATATTTCAATGACACGTACGTGTTTCAGAAGATTTCAAAGTTCTGTCCCCACTTTTTGTCAACACCATCAGACATTCGTTAATGTAAAGGAAAAAAATCAGGGCTTATCAGTGGCAGCTGTTACTCTTACTTTTATAGTTTTAGAATATTTTACATCCCAATTTGAATATTTCCTATGTCACAACCATGATATGTCAACACTATCTTCCGATTTCTGAGGAAATTATTAGAAATATTTAGATAATTTTATTCTTCTGAAGCAGGTTCTATTAGCATATGGCATCAACAGAGAAAACAAAGTGTCTACTACATGCCACAATAAATAAATACATTTAGACCTGCAATTAAACCTGTATCATAAATTGTTAAAGTTCAAATCGTGCTAAAAACTCTGTTTTGCAGTTTTCAGAGTTGATTCAGTTACAGCTTATGAGCAAATGCTAGCATGAGCAAGGTCAAGTTCAAGGTCACGATAAAGGTCAAGATATAAAAACTGATTTTTCTAAATACCTATTGTTATTGTAACCCTGTATTATGAAATACATTATTATACACAAATAAAAAATATTAAAGAAATGTATTAACGAGAATTAATTGAATAGTGTGTACAAACTATTAAAAAAATGTAATACAAAACTCTAAAATGTATGTTAATTGTATATCAGTAAATTGATTGACATAGCGGTGATCATCCAATTGCGTTAGATTGGAACAGAAGTCCCGCCCCACCACGTCAGCTGCTAGTGGTAGGCGCCATTTTAGTTTCTCTCCGTGAGATTCAGACGAGTAACATAATAATTGAGAAGCAGAAAAAGAGCAAAGGGGATAAAAATTCATCTTTTGTTGTTTATTTTCTTCGGATTTTGGCGAGTTCACATTTTCTACTGTACATGGTTGTGTATGTGCAAACTCATTTCTCAATTTCTCACGAGTTAACAGAAGTCTGTTGTTTGACAGAAATGTATACGTTAGTGCTAAAAGTTCATATTGTGTAACAACAATTGTGATGTGCTTGTGTGAATGTATTATTGCCTGTATTTATGCAGGTCATGTTTTTTTTCCGTGCTGGAAGTTCGTTTAGTTCAGCGAATTGCATGATGGCGAGCCAACCCACGAGAGATTTGAGTTCATTTAACCTCAGAACGGGGTAGGAGAGTTAAATTTTTACGGACTATTTTTCTTCCTTTCATTTTACTTTATGCCAAACTTTTCCGGCGACTCTTGATTCCGATCCAATCGAACCGAATTTAATGAACGGACTGAACTGAACATTTCTTCTGATTGACTTATTGAACCAAAACTATTCGGACCGAATAGTTTGAACTACATCGAAGGAATCAGTTTACCAAACTGAATCTTTGAACGGAAAGTCAAAGCGATTTCTATTTGGAATGATTTTCCCTATTGAATCTTTAGTTTGTTTTGTATTTGAGTGAAATTTATGTAAGGTTTATTTTTTTTTTATTATTATTTGTTATTTGATAGTCTGATGTTCTTGTGACTATTTCATGGTGTGAGTTCATTCTAAAACCTGTAGTTACTGGGTGCACCCAGATAAGCGCATAGTATTGTACATTTTTCTTTTATTGTTATGTAATGTTTAATTGCTTTTGTGAATTTTGTAAATTTTCCTACTTAATTTTTTCTGAAAAAATATTCTTTCAAAATATACCTTTCTTTATGAAAATTTGAGTTTATTAATATACGCCTCCCGAGTCGAACCTACTGGTCCCTAGATGAATAACTACTGTATGTAATGGTAAATTAACACAGGTGTTACATTATCTTCACACACACACAACGGTTATACATTGATCACTCCTTCGATCTAAAAAAATGTATAGAAGGTGACCACAATTCCAAATAAGACTCTCCCTAGCTCTTCACAGCGGCCATCTATTCTATTACTATGTGCTAGTAATAAATTCAGCCTGTGGTAAATAATTAATGAGCTCGATTTTAACTTAATTCCCTCCATATTTCTGATATTATCTATCAAAATAAGCCTATAGTTGTTTTCTTTTCTTTCTGCTCTGTTCTATTTCTTACTTGTTCTGTATTTACAAGCTCATCAAACAACAGTGTTAAGTAAATTGTTCATCACTTACGGTGAGTAAATGGCTTCTCTTTGCATTGTCACCTGCATCGTTTGCCACATGTATAGTTTATCTCTCTCTGTTGGAGACCAGGGATTCACATGTGATAATTGCAAAGAAATAGCTAGGCTGACAGAGAAGGTTTTAGAATTAGAGACACGCATCCAAACTTTAAATGAGGACAGTAAGAATGTGAGGGCTGTAGATACTGCTTTTTGACATCTTGGCTAATTTAAAAGTGCTGGCTAATGCACTTTATCCACGCTTTGTTTTCTGTTTTTCAGTTTTTATTTTTGTTTTCGTGTCTATGGATCTTCTCTACACCCCAGATATCTCTTTCTCCTGCTGGAACAGGGGAAGGGATCGCTCGAGGACCATACAAGACTGGTCTGCAAACTAAGCCAGCTATCTGGAAGACATGCTCTGTTCATTCTACAATGCCAGTCTGAACACTGCGTGCAGAGCGCTGTTGTCCGAAGATGGTCCTTGAGCGGAATTCGCCACCTTTGTGGAGCGGACACTGGTGAGAAACAAGTGCCACTTCGGACCCAGTGTTCAGCCCACCATCTCCCCGCTGTGCGTAGCACATGCCCGAGCCCACTGCAACTGATGAGTGCCCTTGCATCGCCAAGAGGAGCATCAGAGTTGAGAGTCTTCTCGGAGCTTCTTATATCGGACCAGGTGCGAGAGCCGGCAAATTTTCCCTTCGCTGGTCCTGTCCAGTCTACCTTCATCTCCACTGGTCGTGTCCACCCCAGAAGGAGTTCCCGATACTCCAGTGCCTGCTCCTCAAGAGCGCCCTCAAGTGCACAGAGGAAATGCAAAATTTCCAGCCCTCTCACATATTCCTGTCTCCTCCTCCTCTGGCTCCTGGCAGCCATGCTGCTCACCCACAGCTCACCATCTGTGTGCTGGATTTGCCACAGGTCTGCCAGTCTCCATCGGTGTTGTGGCTGGAGGATCCCTCAAATCCCTCAAAGAGGCCTCCAGCCTCTAAGTCCCAGACATCGCATCTGTCCTTCGACCCATAAACTCCTCAATGGCTCCATGCTTCCTCCTCTCCTCCCTCTCTTCCCGGGTGTCCATCCTCCACCAGAACATCCTCCAGTGTTGTCTGTCTACCTACCTTTCTGCAGGCCCTTCGCTGTCTCCTGTCACCATCCGATATCCTCTCCTTGGTCCTCCTCCATATTCCCCCTCTGTCCCACCCTTCTGGGAGGGGGACAAATGTCATGCCTCTGGACTGTCTCGTATTTGTTTGCATTTCCCACTTGCTCTGTGTGGCCCAGTTTCTGTTCTGTTAAATGTTGTCATTATGTTCAGGTGTGTGTCATTAATTTAGTCATTACCTTTCTCCTTTATATGTTCTAACCTGTTCAGTTCTCCCTCGTCTGATATTAATGTTGATCTATGTTGTATTTGTGTGGTTCCTGCCTCTGTCTTCATCTCTGTGCATTATTAAATACTTTAATTGTGAGTTTTTAGCTTACAAACTATTAAAAGAGCTGCTTTCAGAAGTCATAGTGTATCATATTGATCACAAGTGAAATATGCAGTACCTCAAGGCACAGTATTAGGGCCATTACTTTTCACACTTTACATGTTACCTCTGGGAAATATTATCAGGAGACGCGGTGTTAGCTTTCACTGTTAAGCAGATGATACTCAGCTCTATATTTCTTCACGGCCCAGTAAAACACACCATATTAACAAACTAACGGCATGCATAGCCAATATAAAAAGTGGAGAAACTTTGTAATGCTAAATTCTGATGCTAATAATCATTCCTAAAAACCCCACATGTAATTTTAGAATACCAACACTTGATGGCTGTTCTGTTAATTCTTCATCATCAGTTAGGAACATAGCTGTGTGTTAGATTGCAATCTTTACTTTGAAAACCATTCTTTTAGCATCTGCAAAACTGTTTTTCTATCTCAAAAAAATATCTAAATTAAGACCATTGTCGAATGGAGAAATGTCAATTAATGTGTTTATGACCTCAAGGCTAGACTATTGTAATGCTTTTTTGGTTGGTTGTTCTGCACGCTTAATAAACAAACTTCCTTACTAGAACCAGGAAGTATGACCATATATAGTTCTGTTTACTGTTCCTCAACCCTGCCTGTTTATTATTTTGACCACGTTTTTTAATAAAGCCTTGCAGATCTCTGTCCCCTTTGTCACATTCTTTCTTATTCTGTTTCTCAATTCATGTCCAGATCAGATGGTGGATCAGCACAGCTAGATGAGCCCCATAAACAGACTAACACACACACACACACCACACAATAAGTTCTTTACACATTTGACATAGTTGCGTTTAAAATTAAACTATAAATTAAGTGCTGGTCGTCTGGTCAGAGCAGAACTTGCCCCCAACTGAGCCTGGTTTCTCCCAAGGTTTTTTTTCTCCATTCTGTATGGATGGGGATTTGGTTCCTTGCCACTGTCACCTCTGGCTTGCTTAGTTGGAGACACTTAATTCTAGCGATAGTTATCGGATTTGATTACACAGACGCATTTAATAGAACATTAAATGTTTAATATCGTCATCATATAGTTAAATACCATCACTCTATTCTCCTATTTAATACTGTTCAGTGTTTTGACACAATCTGTATTGTTAAAAGTGCTATATAAATAAAAGTGATTGATTGATTGATTGATTGATTAAATGATTGCTTAGTTTTCCAGTGTTTGAAAATCAGAGCGATGCACAATCAGAGTGGTACAACCTAATCCTCACAAACAGAACTCTGTAACCCCCAAGTAATCATTTTGAACAGAAGTACAATACCATAAGGAGTGACTAGACTACCATACATTGTACATAAATGGGTAAAACCCATTTTATAATGTTTATGCATACTTTGTACTTTGTAATATATCTATATGCAGAGTCTTATATTGAATAAGTTTAAGATAAATTAGAATTATCAATCAAATAATTTTTTTTTGTACAAATTTGTGTCCATGTATTAAAATCCTGGAAATCCAAATCCCATTCTACAATAGGTAGATGCATCAAATGATCTTTACTAATGGCACGGTGCGGTTAGGGGTGAAGGAGCACTTGACGGGAATATAAAATAAACGATTTTAATCAAACACATATACAGGATAAGTACCTCGGGCAGGTAGACAAAGCGGGCAGATGAACTAAACCACGTACAACATAGAGCGACATCGGACAAACAGAACTGAAACCACCGGACTTAAATACACAACGGAAATAATAAATAAGACACAGGTGAAAGCGCTAAGACAGTTCGCTAAAGTAGGTCACAGAACACATGGCACACGACAAAAACAATAACACAAACGAGTCCACGTGTGACAACTAAGTAATAATATAATATAATATAACATTATTTTGATGGTGCAAGTGTTCTAAGTAACAAATGCTGAAGGTTGAAGCGTATTATACCTAATATTTACATTTAGCAGATGCTTCAACCCAAAGCAACTTAGAAATGAGGACAATAAAAGCAATCCGTATCAACAAAACCAAATACAAAAAGAGTTTAATATTTGGAACCATTTGAAAGAAGGCTCAAATGCTCAATCGTTCAAAATAAATCATTAATCTGAGAGAGGATTTTAATTTTGACTTTTCTAACCCGATCTCACAGCGATTCGTACATATTTTACAAGGTGGCTAATTCGTACCTAATTTGATTTCATATGATTTTAGCAAAATAATACAAATTATACAAATATAGCCACCTTGTACAAATACGCATGAATAGGCTCGTGAGAGTGTGTTTACTTTTCACCCTATTAAAGAACCTATTGGCTTCATTTTTCTATAGTTAAAGCGGGATGCTTTTTATATAGTTATTAAGCTTTTTATTGTAAAAATGGGATTTCCTTTGCTACAGTGGGCATACTTTCTCCTCTTCATGTTAATACCTCTGGACTGTCTCTATCTAACATCATTGCTGGTAATTCAATACGGATTAATAGTTTCTCTTTAACCAGCTGCAATTCAGCTTCCCTGAAGCTAACATTTCCATCCTTTCTCTTAGATGAAGTTTTACACTATTATATCTTCACATTTGCTTCAATACACAATTATTCTTTCAGCAGATTCTTTATGCTACATAATATCACAGAATTTGCAAAGATGCAAGGTCACTCGAGTAGCCTCAATGCTAGTCTCCCCTTTTACGTAGTTTCAAGAAAAACTCAAAGGGAGATTGACCTTTCCTTGACATAATTTGTCACTCATTTAAACTCTGAAATAGCTGCCTAGAGCCCAATCAGCGGGAGTGAGGCTTGTGTCCTTGATTTGTTTTCCCATTACAGTCTGCAAAGTAGCAAAACTCAAAAGACAAGACTCATTACACAGGCACAGATGCAAACCAGTTTTCTCTGGCTCTAATAATGCTTTAAATACAAAGTTATTTTCAGATAGTTGGCTCTAAGACAGAATAAGGAATTGAATTCAGCAATTTTAGCCACTTAGCTATTAGGATTTCTCAGAGGAAATGTTCATAATCTGTCATTTATATCACAGAAGCTGTCAGTAAAATCTTGTTTTCTGCATACTGAATACAAAAAGCTCAATATTTAGAGAATAAAGTTGCAATGATGAAAAAAAAAAATCAAAGACACAAATTAAATCAATGCAATTTTATCTATAATTATATTCTTGTGCATGATATATTAATGTATTATTATACATTTCTTGTACAAAATATACATGAGATTATACTCGAAAACATAGCAACTTTATTCTTAAAAGACATTTTATGAAAATATTCCCCTTTTATTGTCATACATTCAATGTCATCTTCACTTTTACTTTATTTGTTTATTTAATTACTTTGTTCATTTATTTTGCCACGGTACTAAAATGCTGTCTTCATGTAGAGTGTTTAAATTATGCATTTCATGAACAGAGATGTTTAATGGGCAGGCGGCGCATGCTTGGGCACAAGAGTGTTTCACAGCAATCCCAATCTACAAGGCCAACAGCATTATTAGAGCAATACCGATGTCTGGCATTGCCATGGTAACAACTCAGTTCTGCCTAATGCCTAAACACAGTGCATAGTTCAGGTGCTGATGCAATCAACCCGATCTCATAAAAAATATGTACCTCTGTGCACTTTTCGTGCAACACCATTTTTACGTGCCTTACTGCACGTCTCTCTGCAGATTTTTATTAATCTGCTATAGATATATATGGCTACAGATATATGTCTTGCGGCGGTTCAGAATTGAAATATCCGTAGACTGTTGTGTATAGAAATATATCCTACACCAAATTCAACCCTAAACCTAACATTTGTTAATGCAACTGTGCTATTTCAACTACCTTTGTACACAGTGTACAACGTATCTTTCCGTGGCTTCGAACGCAGAACTGCGTTCATCAGTTTTCAAATATCCCAGCACCTTAATATTGTTTTGAAGTCATGACATGATGTTCTTCGAGTAATTGTACTTGTTTGCATGTATTTTGCGTCTCGCTAAAAAGTGCACCCATGCGTTAATGCCACGCAGACATGAACAAAGCACAAGAACAAATCTATATGATGCATCTCATGCCTCTATTTTCAAATAAAACACATTTTTTTATAAAAAAATACCTTTTTAATGGAAAATATAATAAAGCTTCAACTGCATTGTGGTCAGTTAATTTGAACGTAATGTCAGAATATTGCACATCCCAACATTTCTGACTTGTTATGGCATATCTGAGCGCTTTGTCTATACTTGGCTCAGAATTAGACTTTTAATGAAATCTATTATAGGCTGAAGATCTTTATCCTTGACAGACCGCATTAAAACAGGTAATTACAACAAAACAAATTAATATCAAGAATGATGTGTGCATGTTTTGAAGGCTCATATAACCTCACCATTAAGAAAGTGTAATTATAGTCTTCTAATCTGAGTGTCAAGACCACAAGGAGTTACATAATCTGAAATTAATCACTTCATTTATTCAACATTCAGAATCGTGGTGGTGGTTACCTAAGCACTTGTCCGATTCGCAACAACACCTGTTATATTTATCTTTTAATTGAAACTGTACAGATACCACACTGCGTATCAAAGTCAGCGAGCTGTGTGTGCTGGAACAGAATGATTAATGATGATAACTGTAAACATTTCTGTCTCATCACCGATGGATGCTGCTGAGACATCCGTTAGCTAAAGGTGCTGTAACTAAATTATGTGCATATCTAAACGAATGCAACTAAATATGTAAGGCATATGTAAATAAATATGTATTTTGAACTTTTGACTTATAGGAATGAGACATGGTTGTTACTCGACTCCTGATTTTAGCCTTCAGAGTAATTTTTTAAGGGTCTACAGTTATGCTGTAGTTAAGCATTAACAGACTATTATGATTAACTGCACATACAGTATTGTAAAAGCCATTCCCAATATTAACCAAATATTAGAAATGACTTTAATGCGTAGTTAAGCTTTAACACTGTAGTATTCATTAGCCGACTGGTTAATATGACTCTCAGTGTTACACCTTAATATTAATAGTTCATTTTATTAACTGTAATTATATTTGCCACTGCCACTATCATTGACTTATACGGCACTTATTAAAACATCAAGTTTATTTACCCAAATATGTCAGTAATAATGGCCAGAAATATTACATTTATGTTGTGTTCATGCTTAACTGCTGCATAAATAGCGCTAAATATACCATTACTGTCTGCTGCAGTTAATCGTTAACGACAACAACAGAAATCATGACAAAATGTAGGTGTTTTCATTGGAATTGTTTGCCTAATGAAGTTCTACCAATAGAATAAAAGTCTATGCTATGTTTGGATAATCAAAATATTGATGTTTTGCTAAAATATTTAACAAGTACCTGCTGCTTATTTTCCTGTCACCTTCAGATTTTCTTCATCCTGGAGAGCGGTATTATTATGCTTGGTTTGTGAGTCTACACGAGCAGGTAATGCACGCAGTGTGAGTCTAAAGAGAAAACTCACCACCAGCTGACAGAGTGATGATGAACAATAGCAGACACTGTAAACTGTATCTGCTCTACATTATTAGATTTTTTTAATCTACCCATCCCATAAACCGTCAACCTCCAGTGAAAAGTGAATGAAACCGCAGGAACAGACACATTAAGACCCTTTCATTTTTTAGGATCATTTAACCGCTGACATGGAAGTAGCTCAACATATACTGCTGTTCACATGTTTCTATATTTGTGAAATAATTATTGAAAAAGCTGTCTTGCTTGTGACAGTAGTACTAAAGCAAAAAAAACTGACAACTTAACTGAATTTTAAAAGATCTGTCAGAACACTAAATATTATTTAGTTATGCCGATCGTCTTTAACAATCGTCTTTCTTTTATGTTTGTTTCTTTCCCACTACATGCTGATATTCAAATTTAAATGTATTTATTAAATACAGAAGTTACAATGTGATGCATATACACAGCATGATAAGGATCAACAAATCTAAAATCAGTCAGATATGAACTCTGATCCACAAGACAACTAACTCACAGTAACAAATGTAAAAGCGGTAGTATTTTAATAATAAGTAAAATTATATTTTTCAAGACAAATGCATGCTGGGGGCAAAATACTTTGTTCTCAATTTGAAAAGTTCAGAAAAATCTGGATGTTGTGAACAAATATCTTCAAATGTCTACTTTTTACATTAGAATTTCCTTTCTTTCTTTTTTTTTTTGGAATTGGAATTGAAAAAAAAAAAACTTTACATGAATTGATAGCTGCAGCCGGAGAATCAGGTCACTTGCATCAGGAAGAGTTCTATGCTCTTTGTGAGTGAGTGAAGAATGAACAGAAAAAAAAATCAAAATATTTTAAAGCTTCTTTCCTATGTGTTATATATAACTCATTGAATCCCCTGGGTGATCTTTCACTCACATGAACGAATAAAAGCATAGCTTATCAAAAATGTTAAAAATAAGGCCTGAAGAAATATGGAACGCAGGATTGCTAGAAAATTGAAAAAAAATAACAATAATAATAATAAAAATAAATAAAAAAATTGAGTGAGCTGACTTGTTTTAGCTTTATCCCTCTTCTGTGGCAACGAGGCCTGCTGAATTGAAAACTAATATGATTTGTTCTGCACTGACTGCCTCTAAACTTGTGCTTTGAATCTGAAATTGACAAGAAGAGAGTTTGACAATCAAGTCAGAGAGCAGAAAATGCAAACACGGGACATCAGAGCAGTTGTTTCATTGATCTGGACCGTGTATAAACGTACAGTTATTCTGCCAACGCATCACAGTCATAATTTCAACAGGGAACCAGAAAGCATTGTTATGGAAATTTCTAATGATAAATTTAAGGACCAGTCTTCCATCTTGGAGAGCTGCCGGACACGGGAAAATATGACTGCTTGTATTTCTGTAATGTAAATAAGCAAAATCAAAACAAAACAGCAAATAGGAAGAAATGAAGATATCATTTATCAAGTTATTTAATGAGCTAAGATGGCCCAGTTTGTATGTAAGTTGTCTCAAAGGCAAGGAGAAATGAGGCAGAAATAAATGCATTCTTTTTCAGAAAGAATACGTTTCATATCTTGTAGAATAACAGGCAAGTATCATTAAAACAGACAGAGATGTGTAATACGAATTACAAATGATGTAAAAACATTTTCCAGGATACATTGTTTTCTAGCGTACATTAGTATTTAAATTTTTTTAAGTATGTTACTGTCAGAATCAGACTTGATTTCAGTCTTTTCCCAGCTAGCCTACAGATTTGTTTCCCCACTCGCTCTCAGGTTTCTGTCATTATGATTGTCCTGATTGTTATTACCTCTGCCTGCTGTATCTTTTTGAGCTAGACCTGCCTTGGACTTTGCTGTTTGCTGGTGATTGACCCTGTGCTTATTATACCTTTAATAAAGGCACCAATAGCTCCCATCTGGGTTGACCTCGTGTTATACTCATAACCTCTAAAGTACAAGTTTTTGTGCAATGTTAAAAAAACAATATCAGCTGTGATACACTATATGAAAACTTATTTCCTGCAGTAAAAAGCTTAAATGACAGAGAAAAGCAGCATTGAAGGCAAGTGTATGTAGATTAAATGAAATACAGCATTAGAGACTGCTTTGTCTCAGAGACTGTTATCATAAAAAGCCTCAATGGAGTCTTTTAGCAATTTGGACACAATTAGTTTAAACTCACTGTCAGGGGTTTAAAGTTTAGATCAAAGTCCTATCAAATGTTTAAAGAATATGAATACAGCACTGCTTTGCAGGCAAATTATATTTTTACTGGGATTCATGCAGGTTTTGTAGATGAAGGTAAATGTAAGACTGTTTAAGACCATGTAAAGAAAAGTAAGGAATAAATGGAAAGGAAAAATAAATCAAGTCAAATTAATTACGTTTATGATTAAAATAAAAACAAATGCCAGTGTAGTTTTTTAAAAGGGGAAAACCTTTGAATGATTTCTCAGAAATGCGGTCTTCATGACGTCATTTTGCATTTAAAGTAACCCGCATCTTGATTTAAAGAGATTCACATATTTGTACTAGAAAACAAGACAAAAATACAGAGGAATATGTGTTTTTGGAATGCATGTGGTATTTATTGCCATATGAAATCAAGACTTTCTGCATCTATTTTAGGACCTTAATTTGTGGAGGTGCAAATTAAGATTTAGGCAATTTAAGACCTTTTTTATCACCTGGATAAAACCCTGTTTTATTCACAAGATAATTAAATGTAGGCAGCGTTGGCGAATTTAATTACCAAGTGTCTTATCTAACTCGGGGTTAATCATCAGCTAAACTATTTATTTATTTTTATACTGTTTATTTTTATTACTTTTAGTTTAACAAACTTTAACGTAAAATGAATTACAAACTATTTGTTCCCACTACATTAGGTGTCTTAAAATACAATGTACTCTGTTAGGTTCAAATGTACCTTTTGTGTTTTGTGGAGTACAGGTGAGCTTAGAGGCAGGTTTGGTGGCATGCTTATTTTTCAGCTGTATCGGTAAGGGTTAACTGTGTAATTATAAATATAATGCGCGTGTGTGTGTTTGCACATGTATATGTAGAAATTAATTACAAATATAATCACAGGACATTATTTTCAAAAATAAGTGCAATGTAAAAACCTGCATGTACACAATTAAATGTACCAAAAAACCTATATAATCACAACTAAAAACTGTTACTTGTTACTTGTTCAGAGAAAAAGTAAACGCTTTACAGCAAAAAGCAGCTGTCACACGCAGCGCAGACTCAAATACTAGATGAGAGAGACTTTTGAGAACAGTTTGTGCTTGACCCTTGACCTGGGCTAATAGAAGGCCACTGTTTCTTGCGTGTATGTACATAAACCTATTAAAATGGTGTAAGTTGTTTCAGTGGCAGCCGAGCCCCTAAGCACAGCTGTGCTTCTCTATTTCCAGACGATCCATCCATTCATTATTTACACTGCATCAGTTTCTTACATAATTAATTGGAAGCATTAATGCATAATTTGGCAGATTAATGAGTTTTAATTAGCGAGTGTTTTATTGTCCCGTTGATTAGGCTTGCTGGGGAATGAGGCGGGGGTGTGGCTTGTGTCTAATCACTCTATGCCTAATTAAATGAAGTAAAAATTGATTGTATGGACACTAAAACTTACTGCCACTGTAGGGCTGCAGGTACAAGTGCGTGTACGTGTGTGTGATATGCAGCGCAGCATATATTTAACGCACACGCAACATAATAGCAAATGGCTAATGATAAATAAAATAATAAACATATAGAGATTCTTGCATTGATGACTATAAAATCATGTTGTAAACACCAGAGCAAAGTTGACATTGTGTTTTAGGCATTCCAAAGGCCACTGTGTCAGACCAACAAATGCACAATACAACTCCATTTGTTTATGTCTGAACAGGAAAGTGCTGACCTTATAACTGAAATCCTGAGAAACACAGAGAAGGCATGTAGCATAAAGGTCTTTCGTGTTCTGGGATGACTGTTGCTGTGAGACATCTTTAGATCAAGACTCAACTGTCAAGACCTTGTAAATAAGATCTGCAGCAACTGACTGACTTAAAAAAAAATCAGCTAGGTGATTCGTGACAGTTAATGTATGAACTACTGGAGCTTTCCACTTCAATAACAACTATCAGATCATTCAGTGAGATGATTCAATCATTTATGGCTGTGATATATTTATCATTTGAATATCTAAAAGATATAAGACAGGTTTATATGATTTATTCAACTGATCTGTCATAGATTACAAATTCAGAATACCTCTAAGGCAGTTAAGACGAGCATAAAAATTGCCAAGAAATGAAAATGACCTATTTTCTAAATGCACCTTATTTATCTTAATTGTCAAAAACACACACACACACACACACACACACACACACACACACACACACACACACACACACACACACACATTTGTACTATTTGTACTATTTGTACTTTGTATTTTGTGAATAAACCTAAACCTACCCTTATATGAAACTATAGCCATTTTTATATTTTAAAAAGCTCACTTTGTATGATTTACAAGCATTTTGAAAAGCGGGGACATGACATAACGTCCTCATAAGTCACCTTCTTCTTGTGACACCTGTGTCAAACCCATGTCATTATACAAATTTGTGTCCACATATGTCACAAAAACCCACGCTCACACACATTTATACATATATACCATATATCAGAATTGGAAAGCTGCTGAGTTTATTATTATTGTACCAGATACTCAAATTATCACCTCCTTATTGAATGAACCTTCCTGTGTGGCTGCTGTTTGTGTGTTATCAGACAGGTGGTCGCGATTTAATAACTCATGGTATATATGCAATATCTGAATGCAAGCTTGCGGTGAATTTAAAAAAGGGACAGAGTTTAAGTGGACTAAATGATGATTACAGTATGTCCCCAGAGAAGTCAAAGTTAAGAGATTTTGATTAAAATGATGAGCTCAAAATTGAAGCTCTGCCCCTTTCTTGCAATCAACCGCAAGTTTGCATTCAGATCTGCCTTTATCTAGTCATCAACCAATAAACAGAGCCCTGCCCTACATTCCTTCTTTTTTAATACATGTCATTATATGCAAGAAAAAATCTGTCGCTACTTCTGTTACATCATTACCATCATGTTGCTTTTTCATCTTTTAGTCACCTTCATGTTGTATGCTTTTTTTCTTCTTCTGTGGAGCACAAAAGAATATATTCTGAAGAAAGTTTCCACTGTTTTTCTGAGCACACATTGAATGTCAGTGGTGTCTAAATCAATTTTAAAGCAATTTTCTGAATATCTTCTATTGTGTTTCACCGAAGACAAACAAAAATCCTCCAAGATCACCGTAAATCTTTATATTTTTGATAGACAATGATGAATGAGAAAGCGAGAGAGAGCGCTGTGTCTACTTCTGAGACATCCGACGAGTTGGCAGTCCGGGTCCAGACGAGCGTCAGTGGGCGGGACTTTGGGGTGAGTGCGGGTAGCGGGTAGTGTCTTGCTGGAAAAACCACACAGCTATATTTCTGTCTAAGTACGTCACTGTGCAGACCTAGATTATTTATGAATAAGCTTAAATGAGAGACTTGAGGAGACTCTCTGGGTGGGACACGAAACCAGCAGGCCCGACTGTTACATAAGAGAGGATAGCCAAATGATCTGTCAGCTCAAGATAAGGAGGAGACTGTCTCAGAGCACCTTAACACAACTTCCTATTCATCTGGCAGACAGGCTACACTGAATATATGGCCACCATAAAACACAGCATAACAACGTGACTGTGGAGCGAGGAAGGAGGGGAGCACTTACACCAGTAATGGAAGGAACGCTTTCTCCAGCATTTTAGAGCAGCAGGGGGCTTTTCTGATGTGTTAATGTGTTGACGGAGACAAATGAGGCCGTGCGGTCACGAGGGGACATGGAACAAGAGCCCTGTTGTACACAGCACAGCCCAGAATACAGGAGCCCCTGCCTAGCCAAACAACAGCACAGGAAGCCAGGCCTGCCAAACACAAAGGCTGTTTATTTGCCCTCATGTCAACCAATCGTGAGTACACAAATCAATAAAGTGTTAGACCACAAGAGACACGCCAGGTTAAACAGAGGCTGCAGGTTAAATAATGACTGCTTTAAATAAAGAGCTCATTAGAACTACAAAGATGTTTACAGATTTTGGTTTTGGATGCTTTTCAGACACAAGCTAGGATTTCATAAAATATAAATGACATCTACAACAATACTTGAATAAAATTCTTATATACCTTAATTTCTTTCACAGCTTATTTTTTTTAATCTGTGGAATAAATAAGAAATCTAACACAATGTCTAAACAAGATGTTCTTAACCTTTTATGTCAAAAATACAATGTAGGTTTAAGGGATGGGTCAACAGTGTAGTTATAAAATGTAAGATTTAATTACGTGCATGTATTAATATAAATACAAGAAATATAATAAAAAGTACAATGTTAAAACATGTATGTATACAACAGGTGCACTGTATCAAATGATTGATTGAACTGTAAAATACTTACAAAGTATTGTTGTAAAGGTCATTTCATACCGAATCCCAAATTTAGTGAATGACACAACATGAGGTTGTATTCATTTCAGAAAAAGTTTCAGACAAAGGTCTTAATTGTCAATTATCAAGATTTCCAGTGAATAATGACTTAAAATTTTGTCCATTTACTTTCGTTTTAAAGAAGAGAACAGCTTAGATATTCAGCTAAACATCTTGAAAGTCACATTGGTTTGAAACAACATGGATTTGCAGTTTAACTGTACAGAAATCACCCAGTGATGCCATCTCTGTTTACACTCCTAACTATCAGCAGCTAAGACCACCACACACAGTCAACAGGCCTGACCTTCTTCCAACAATAGCATGTCTTCAGCTTCCCGTCAGTCTGATAAACTCCACGACTGTTCTTCTCAGTAGAACCGTCACTCTTCAGCTGGAAAAAGAAGAAGAGATTGAATCATATGCTTTGAGAAGCTGTGATAAGAATCAGGAGCATGTGTCTCTTTCAGCTTCTCTGAGCGTGACGCCGAGGGCAGATCGCAACTCTCCACAGGTGACAGAGAGGAAGTTCACAGAGCTGCCACATGACGCCTCCAGTGGATCACTGTCTTGCCTCTAAAAATGGGATGTGAGATAATGACCTGCCAGTCAAAGAATTGGACAGGTAAAAAAAAAAAAAACAATAAGGTAAGGAAGAAATAGATATGAGTCAGACAAAGAGAGAGAGGGGGTAGGGGAGAGAGAAAGAGAAGATTCATTGAAACACACATAATTGGGGCTTGAAAATTGGGACAGCTATGTGCTGCCGCTGGTACTTGAGAACGAACTCATCAGGGAATAAAACGGCGTCGTGATTTACCTTAAACATAACACACAAGCCAGGGCCAAACACAAAACAGCGAATGATGCAAAACGACAAACAAGCAAAATTGGAAACATTTTGTTCGCTTCTGCTCTCACACTCGCAGCACAGTCCTAAACAGCATAGGCCTTTCGTGCATTTTTATGATTTCTGTGATAGTTTACCACCAGATGCTATGCTTTTTGCTGGTTTCCTTTTGGAACTTCTTATATATATCATTATTTATTCATGCATTTGAAATAAATCACTGGATCACTGTGAACTGGAACTGAAAAATTCTGATTATTATTGACCATGTCAGCTCTCCAGAGCTCAGTTTAGCAAGCACAAACAGGAGCCATTTTTTTTTAAGTAAGTGTAGCGTGTGATCTCATACTTGAGACTCAGAAAAGGTCAAATAATCACTTGCTGAGATAGAAAACACTTCAGCGTTACACTTGTGTGTGTGAAGACACAGCAGTTGAGTTCTTATAATGACGTGTCAGCACAGGGAAGTTGCTCTTTTATGGTTTTGCCACATGCATTATTTAAAGATGGAATCAATATTGCAGATTGTGCTGGCACTATGAGTGAGAACTCACAGAAGCACACTGTATAGAGATTCCCTGCTTTATCTGTTTGATAAAACAATGTGTTCCTGTGCAAACTTTTTTTTTTCACTAGTGAGTATGCCACTAACTCAGATGACGTGTATAAGATCCATCTCTAGCTGTGGTAATCCAGACATGGTCATGTGTGTCACTGAGTATCAAGCCCTGTATTTAACAAAACCATGTTCAAGAAAAGTCTTATTCCTTTTGCCATTTTGATATTTAACAGCTTAATATCAGCTAGTAATGAAAAGGTGAAAATTGTTGCCCCAGCAACCTGGAGTTGAACCACACCACAGGCAAGATTTTATCATTTAATGCACTGAGAGCAGAACAGACCTCTGACCTTCTATGAAAAGTTGAACATTTAATACACGAAAATAACCTCCATACCATACGTCAGTCCGACCATTCGTTCATGCCACAGTGGTGACAACCAAATAATACGAGGCTTGCATCATCATAGTGACAGTTGTTTACCCCAGTTGCCTTTTTTTCTGTTGTTGTTTTTTTACATATTTTGCATTTTGAACACCAACACAGAACGGAACATGCGTTTATTTGTTGAAAATATGTGATGCAAAGGTTCAGAAGAACACGAATGTACCTTGCTGCTAAAGGTGAGAGAGTGAGAAAAACATTCATAGTTGACCAATTCATACAATAGTAGAACAGGTCTATGTTTTAATGTAGTACTCTAATCCACACCAGAAACCATTCCACAACATTAATAGATACCTTTTAGGACAGTTACCAGGTTACATCAGAAAACAGTATTTAAATTGTCAGAGCCAAAATCTGACATCAACAAAATGTGTTTCTGTATACATTTAGGTGTTACCATGCACTGCGTGTATTAATAAATGTTGGAAGGGCAAAACTATTTAAGTTGAAAGTTGACACAAATGTATTTGAAATATTGAACGGTTATTTTCAAATCCATGTTGACTAAACTAATGAAAAAAATCCAGCCAACACTGAGATCATTCTGCACGTGTAAGTGCCTGTGATTCGATGGAGCGCCATCTTGTCAAGGTAAGTGCCACTAAATGAATTCAGTTCTCACTTTTGCTGCATAAGCTTTACATCTTTTGCAAAGTTATAATATAAAACTTAATTGAAAGTCTCATGACCAATTCGTACATAATTTACAAGGTTGCTAATCTGTACAACCTCATTCATACTATTTTGTACGATTTGTCTAAAACCCCAGTGATGTGTAGGTTTAGGGGCAGGGTTAAGAGTAAGTCACTCGTACAAACGTTTGGTGCTGAAGGAAAATGAAAAAATATTATACACAAAACGGCCAAAAAGACATGTCTTTAAGAGGCTATAAATTAAATGTGCCCAAAAACAGGGGAAGGAAATGTTAACAAGCATATATATTTTGTATTATAAATGTAATGTTTGACAACTGGAGCACTTAAAAGGGATAGTTCACCAAAAAATATAAATTTGTTGTTATTTTACTGACCATTCTACATGTAAGTGACTTTTTTTCTTCAGTAGAACAGTAAAGATTTTGCCTTAAACGTTGATCTTTGGCGATTCATACCCAGCAAGATTCATACAGGTTGTTATTACATAAAGGATATAATGTGTGCATTTAAGTAATTGATAGATATAAGATAGTAATTTTCTTAAACTCAGATTTATTCAGTAGATTCACAGGCTGCTCTTCAAAACTACTGGCTGGTGCTAGTTGGTCAGTGGATGCCATCAAAGTAGTTGTGCACTTCAAAAGAAAGAAACTTCAGTGAACTAAGGATATGATTCGGTGTAAGAATGATTCATTCACATAAAAGATTCATTCAGCACACAGATTCATTCATGAACCACTAACATAGAGCAGCTCCTAATATTTATTCTGGCCTTAACAGACAGCCATATACACATACAGATGAGGTCCGCCCATACAAAACTATAAATGAGGATGATGGTGGTAAAAGAGAAGCATCTAGTGCATGTAACATAAGCTCAGGCTGCTTTAATTGGCATATTGATGACATCAAGTGTTGTTTAGATTCGAATGAATCTCAACATTCTGTGTCAGAGCAGCAGCTTGAGCTGATATTTGAAAGACAACACAACTGTTTCTGAAGCCTTGAATCTGATCAAACTTTGCTACAAAAGCTCTTCACGACTCTGCAATTTGGTAAGTTTCAACATTTTGTTGAGTTTGTGAAGCTTTTTTTGGATTCATTAGCATGGAGCAGCGTCGCACGCGTAGACCCAGGTCTCTTCCCAAGCATCTGAAGGGATTCGTAATGGAGGGCACCTCTTCCATTGAAGACTCACGTGAGATCTCACGGCTGGCAGCTGCCATCAGGTTGGACCACTCTTACAGCTGCTTCTCTGCGAAGGCCCGAAGACCCAAAGGTCTGGAAGAGCGCTACTTAAAGAACGCTGCTGTCCTTCCCGACATCCGTCCAGCAGTATCGGTCTCCTCAGTGACACCTCTGTGTCAGCAGGAAGAGTCTGTCTTCATTCACGGCTGCAGCATCAAGGGCTACCAGGACATCTACCGCTCTGTGGCTGAGCCTGTGATGAAGACACGCTGTGGTGAACGCCGTCCCTACAGTCTCAAACTGGGACTGAAGATTAAGCAGCATCTGTGGGAGACACTCAGCTGCCCTTCACTGGTGGAGACAGAGCAGCCTGATGGACGCATCCAGATCACTGAGGGCTTCTCCACGAAAAACAGAAGCCTTGCTCCTCGAATTCACATGGATGTCAGTGAAGAGCCCCTGCCCGAGGAGCCCAGAAGAAAGAAGGCCAGACACTGAGTCACCACAGTGTCACACGGAGCCTGAAGTATGTAAATACTGTATATAATGTATATAGTTATAGCGTTTGTAGAGTAAGTTTTGTTTGTAGAGTAAGTTTTATTTATAGGTTTATAGTACGTTTTCAGCACATGCTCCGATTGGTTTTCAGTGCTTTGATACGTGGTTGTCGTGATGTTTTGAGCGGTCTTGGTGCATTCACATGGTTTTGTCCAGGTTTTCTGTTCTACGGCTGTTGTTTTACGGTTGCTGACCTCCTCCGAGTGAAATGTGTTGTTGTTAGTTAGGAGTTGTTTGAGATGTGGTTAACAGTTGGGTTAGGGTAGGTTAGGGTCCCTCACGTGGTTTGCAGCTTGACGTGCTGTGAGGGCTTGTGTGCATCAGGGATGCTGAGAGCTACGTCACTGGTACATTAACTACTGGTAGGGTCTCCCATAGTGGACAGGTCTCAGCTGAGATGCCAGACGAAGACAAACCACATGAACCTGGACAGCAGCCGACTGACCTGATGTTCCTGGCAGAAGATCTTGTGTATACGGGATAGTAGGATAGAAATTAAGGATTGTGAAAGAAAGTTTGGTTTTATTAGTCTATTAAAATTATTGTTTGATTAAGCAACATTAATCATTTTAAAATCATTTTAATTATATTTAAAAGTTCTGAAATCTACACTTGTGGTTCAAATTTTACATGTACTTTATAGCAGTAAACTGTAAACATCTTGTGAAATATCTTATTCGGGTCAGTTCTAAATGGAAGTTAACATACATTTTATATGATCCCTCTCATAGATTGTGTATACTGTAAAGCAGTGGTGCCCAATCCTGCAAAGTTCAGCTCAACTCTAATCAAATACACCTGAAGCAGCTAATTAAGGTCTTCAGGATTGCTTGAAAACTAAAAGCAGGTGTGTTTGATTAGAGTTGGAGCTGAACTTTGCAGGACAGTCAATATCCAGGAGCAGGATTGGTGGCACCACGCTTTACAATATATAAAAATGTGTACGAGGGATAATATAAAATGTATGTTATTTTTATTTTAGAACTAACCTAAAGATATTTACAAAAGAACTGTGGAATTAATAATAATAATAAAGCGCTTAAGAACTGCTCATGAGTCCCTTTTCAATAATGATTTTGAGAAATGTTATCACACTGAGGAACTCGTACACATTTTAGTTTGAGAATCCACTTCAGACATTCAACTAACTAAAAGTAACTTTCTAACTACATGTCACATGTCAACTATTTCTCATTAATTAACAATTGCATGCAGCTCTCAGGAAGACTATTATAGGTGTAGGGTTAACTGATCTACACTTAATAACCATTGGTTAACTATTTATCGTAATGCTTTTTCCTCAGTTGGTCAGAAAAAGCATGGCAGACTTGTTACTTACTTTCTTAAATTCTTATTCGGGGCATATATTCTAAGACACAGAGTAGAATTTGAGTGAGAGCTGCACTGAAACAGCAGTCAAACCCGTGACTTTGTACTAGATTTATGTGCTCTGACGTTGCATAGGCTGTGAAACAACAACGCAGCCCCTGCGGATGCAGTGTTTATATTTATGCAGTGTTAAAATAAAAGGTATACTAGCTTCTCTTGCCTTATGTGCCGTGTCCCTCAAATAAGCAAGGAGTGAGCACTTTTGGCGATTGAAATGATCTTAAATGAGCATAAGCCCCGTATGGTCAGCCATGCTGGTTTGTTTACATCTAGCTACCACAATTCATTGAACTCGGGCAGTTTGGTGTAACTTGCCTGAACGCTACAAAGTCACGAGTCGTGGTTTGAAGCCGTGACTTCCAGGTTCAAAAACCTGCCTGGAACGCAGCATGAGTATTTACTCTGGTGCGGTGACTGCTACACACTCCTCGCTCTGGAGCCATGCCTCCACACAACCCACGCAATAAAAATAATTTCACAAAGAACTTACGGATTGCAGCACTGAGTACAGCTTACTAGTACTCTGATGACTGCTGGTTAACATGTATTTGCAAAGTTACTGTTGGTAGAATGTCTAAAGTGGACTATCGAAATGTCATGTTCATGTTCATGATTTCTGTTGGTGTGATGCAACCTGTCCAAATTAGTTCAAAATAATGTCAAATTTGATTGGATGTCAACATCAAATAAACGGGTATCACCTTCTCTCCTCATTTAAAAGTTGAGTATCAATTCATGTTTTTTTTTTAAGATTGTTAGTTAAGTTTGCGTTTCATTATTTGCATTTAGCACTATTTTTATGCGAACCTGTCAGAAGAGACCTGCAACCCTTTGGGGTTGCAACCAACCAGTTACTGATCTATAAAAATTCTTAATTTAAATCACTGATTTACTCATAATTCTAAGAGGGTGACACAGTGGGTAGCGCTGTAAGAAGGTTTTGATTTGAGTCTCACCTAGGAGGCTTTTCTGTGGGGTTCTTCTAGCTGTTCTGGTTTACCTCACAATCCAAATACTTGCGGGGCAGGGAAACTGGAAACACTAAAATGCCTGTAGGGGTGAGTACATGTTTTAGCCCGGTGATGGACTGGCCATCTGTTCAGAGTGTTTCCCCCTCAGGGACAGGCTGCAAGCTCCCTTTGACCCTAGCAGTTTGCAAAATGGGTAGAAATGCAAACATCATTGGCTCTAAACAGCAAACATCAGGTGTCTTTGGAATTGGTTTTAATAACTCTGTTTGTTATCACACACAACAGAAACCTGTCATCCGGTCAGACCTCCTCTATAATTGCTTTGCACGAGGCAAAACACTCTTTTCTGTGAGTCTGTGGGTTGTGCAGCAGGTAGAATAGATCAATGCTGTCAGAGCAGTTGTCCAGAGGGACTGCTGACACTGTCAGATTTACTGCCTGCAGGGCTGCCCATTGACTGCAGACATTTCTGCACACACAAACTCATTCCTTCCAGGAAAGATGTGCCTCACACACACATACTGAGACTACAGAACAGGTACGATCTGGTCCAGTTGGGGCATGTTCTCAGGTCATTATTCCTGAACAAGCTGTGTCTTGAGATTCAGACAAAACTTCGCCGCTACACAAACACTCGTGAAATATGTGTTTGGTTATGCTTTTTAGGTTTCAACAGCAGAACATCTTTAGTTAAATGGCTGCGGGTTAATTAGTAAAGATTGAAATGTTGATTGATTGATGTTAGATTCCAGAGGAACAGCCACGGACTTATGCAAGGGCTCTCCGGTGGTTGGTGTTTTTGCCTTTCTAAGGCAACAAAATGAATCATAATCTTTCATCATTTTCTATATACCGCTTAAAGGACAATCCAGTTATTTAGACTTGATTTATATAATGATTTATGGTTCATATCTTGTATTTATAATCGAAAGGATGTCATGTCATTTGGTTCCCCAGTAGAGCAGAAACACATAAAGTAAATTCACATTTTTAAGTGCACCTTTCAGTGGTTATAAAAATGTACTGCAAATGCAATGAATCCAATGTGACTGCTAAACTCATATTCTTCCATATTATATACTATACAGATGATTTTAATACAAGACAAGCTGTCTGAAGTTCTCATCTAAAGTATATCTAGTTTAGTGTTATTCACTGGCAGCAGTAAACCTCGGGCCAACTAACAGAATATTAATGTGATTTTATATTTCCAAACATTTCAGACAGACAGGCTAAATCACAGCTAATTGTTCTTTCTAGAAATACAGAGTCAAAAACACAACCCTCTATCAATTTGCATTTAATGGTTCTAATGTTATTTAATCAAGCTGTTTAATTCAATAAAGGGCTTCACAGGTTTGGAGATGAGAAGGTGCTTTTAATTGTGTGTATGCAGAATATTAATATAAATATGATTTTTGATGCTGGTGTTGTTTGGTTTATTGGAGGGAACTTGAGTCACACAATTTTATTAAACAGTGACTGTGAGAGAGCAGCGTCAGGAAGATATAGTTATTTGAATAGTCAAGAAGCCTAGCATCTGTTTTAGATCTTATTATGACCTACAAAATTTACTGATGTGGAAGGAAAATTTATTTTATGTTTTGCATCCTTCAACCAACTTATTTTTTGGTGCTGTGGTAGTGACATAGAGAAAATTACATTTTACCTCCAAATATTTCCCGTTGTTGATTTATATGCCTTCCACAGCAATGATGTAGTCTAACAAAACATGACAGTCATTTTTTGATTGACAGTCAAAGGCAGGCCGCTTCTTGCCTGTCCCTGATGTTTCTTCTGAGAATGCTTTGATCAGCTCCTATAAAAACGCATTATTATGCAAGTCATTGCGCATGGCCAGAGGCCACAATGTTATCGCAAATCATCTGTAGCTCCTTCACAGACTTCAACTTGACCAACAATAGCAGCAGGGCTTTTATGTTTGCATGTAAAACAGAGAAGAGAACAATGTCAAAGCTATTAAAAAACATCCCATGTACTTCTTTATGCGGCACTCATGCATCTAGCATTCTTTATTTTTATTTTCTTCTTTATTTTTTGACCTTGTAATTTTAAATTAAAATGGCATCACTCAAACATATCTGCTTCCATTCAAACAACAAATGACTTTCACCAAGTCACACCTAACGTCTTTTTTTTTTTTTGGTAATCCATTTCACACAAAAGAGCAATATCTATAATTACTTCTGTTACATTGTGGCTTTAAAGCAGCAAGATTATATAGTGTATATGAAGACTTTACTGAGTCAACAGTGAATCAATATGCTATAAAGAAATGTGTTCAAAAAATGGCCATCTTTTGATGAACCCTTTTTTTTTTACACGCAATACAAGAAAATCAAGCCCACGAATCATAAAACAGTTCAAGTGAAAGTTGGGTAATGGCTTGTTTTAAATAGGAATTTGAAGACAAGCCAATTGAATATGCAAACATTGGAGTATTTCTCATTAACTCTGAATTACAAGTTAATTAAATTACTTATGATGATCCCATTTATCAAGAGAAGCCAGAAATTATGAGGACGGTGATGGTCTCAGTATGTAAAATAGACCAGCTCAAATATTTGACTAAACACACGAAAAACTAAAAAACTTGGCCTATATTTAAATATGTAATAGATATATTTATTGTTCTAAAATATATTTTTTTCCTTGAGACTTCTTAATAAAGCTACATTCAGATACGGAATGGTTATATAACAGTTACAGTCAAATTCTGTTTCTATGGATGCCGTGGCATAATTTAGTTGCCCTACCAAAAACCGGTCACTTAAAGCCAAACAGCACCCACCATAATAATAAGTTTTGCTCAGTACTGAGCTCTCATCACAACATTAAACCGCAATGCTGCATGTGAAAACACTTGATGTGACGCGTTTACAGATCCCAGCTCATTATGTGGCACAATAATCAATTGTGATTTAAGTGTTTACATTCGCATTGACTCTATTGTTGACTGAAATGAAAATGGCCTTTTACAATGACCAGCACTTTTGATGAACGAGTTGATTAAACGCATAGCTGAGGTTCTTGGTGACTGCACGCTTCAAAAACAATTTAACAAAAGAAAATGAAATATCATTACCGTGCCAGATCATTTTGTTCACTGGCCCACGGTCACACAGCATTGTCTAAAAGTTATTTGAGCATCTCTGCAATAAAGTGCTTTTCCTAAAGCTGGATGAATATCTGTGTACTGGTTGAGTTTAATCTCTAACAGTGTGTACCTGATATATTTTTCCTGTCTCACATTTTTGTGTTCTAGAAGTGTTATTGAAGTTAAAGGCTCGGCCATTGAGTAGCATTGATCTGAGGAGAGGCCAAGTGTATTCTAGGGGAAATCTGTAGAGTTTACCAGCATTAAACAGTTAGTCAGTTTCATAAAGAGCTTTTCTGTCCTGAGATCCACCTCCCGTGGTGTTACTCGAGGATTCCTGCAATGCAACTGTAATATTAAAATGTAGTTTTAAGCTTGTTTTAAGTGAAGCAGCAGTGTATCTACAATAAACCTACAGCTCTCTTCACACACAAAAAGTGATTTCTGGGTTGAGTATTTCCTCATCAGCTATGTTATTATTAAATCAAACTTGATTGTCACCACGTTTTATTTAGATACTTGAAGAGGGAGATCAAACTAACATCCAAATACTAATCCATGCAATGCAAAAGAAGGTTTAACTTATTATTAAATCATCCGTTTTTTGTAGATTCACAGTTTAACAAAATGTTGAATATAAATATGTGTTGCTTGAAATATGCACAGTGGAGAGGTCAAGAAGAAGACTTCTCCACAACGGTGGAGACATATCATTAGCTTTAATGGTCTCGTTCTTTCACTGTATCTGGGAATTTGAAGTGATTTAGACATTCTGGCAAAACGTGATAACACTAATTTTCTTAATTATTTCAAAACCAGTTCCAGTAACTCCTGAAATACGCTCTTTGGGTTTATTTCCCGTTTATCACCACCAGCTTATCACGCCAAAATAATTGACATTTGTCTAGTTTTTGGTAGCATTCTAATGAAAGAACATAAAAGGGCAATGTATTGATCGCTGGTCAAAAGAGCAGGCATATTGTATTAAATCGGAAAGAATAACACTATAAAGGTCATAAAATGTGGAATCTGTTTATTTCTGAACAATAAGCAAATAATGGCACAGGCATACCTCTCACTCTACTGATTGATATGCATATACATGTTGCTCTTTTGTATTCTCAGATATGTCTGTCTTGGCCTTCGTATAATAATTTTTGGATGGTTTGGAGGCTGGGGGCGTGGAGAGTTAAAATATCAATTCTTTTCTATGAATTTTTCCTTGTTATCCTCCACGTCTTTTTTTTTTTTTTTCAATAAAATCAGTTTTTTAAGAATTAAACATGCTATTTTTGCTAGAGGACCAATATGTAAATGAACACTGTTATGATTGCTGTCTAGCATGGTTCACACTCTCTTATCAGTCGCTGAATACTAAATAGGTGTTGAAGTGTACATGTGGGCAGCCATAACAGAAACGAGATGTATTCTACACACTCACTATGATATACAACCATAGCAGCATTTGTGCTTAGCTGAAGTTCTCATTCTAAGTAGTACAATATCTCCACAAACCTCTGAATAACTTATGGAGAAATAAACAGAGCTCGTACATTTTATATGGGCACAATAGCTGGAAGTGGATCTGCCTGCTGCATGGCTGACTATAATCATTTGCATGCTCTGTAAAAAGACGGAGGTGGAAAGAGAGCATGAGCTTCCTTCCCTCTTGGGTGAGCGGCGACCGTGCCAGTGTAATAACAGAGCTGTCATGGTAGGCAACATGCTGCAGATCTGTTAGATGGAGGGTGTAATTACTTGGTGAGTCTGGCCTGCTGCTATTTGTGATAATTGCTTGTATATGCAGCCTCCTCCTCTATAAACCATCTCTCGTCAACTGGTCTGCAGAGGCGAGCATGTATTATGAAAAGTGTAATGTAGTGGTGACCTTTCGGGGCTCGTAACATGCAGTTGTGACTTGATGTTTATCAAATAGATCCACATCTGAGCAGATGTGGTGAGCAAAATGACTGAACACGCTCAAACAATTGTGTTGGCAAATAGGATTGGTAATACACAGGTGTGAAATAGACAGCTGGACCGGTGTAGTCTCATTACAGAACTAATTAAACTTGCGATCCTGGGTTGTTGTTTTTTTTTTACGTACACTGGAACCACAGTAGTATGTCTCCCAAACAAGTGAATATGACTAGTCTGTTTTTTTGTAAATGATATAAAAACCAACATAAGTCAGACTCAAAAAATTAAACTTGTTAGTTGGTTCTATTTAGACTCAAATGATTGACTATTATTAGTTGCTTCTTTTCAATCAATCGTAAACTTTGGAATAAATGGGCTGGTTCTTTTCAGTAATCTTTTATGTAACCAGGGTAGTCTTAAGTGGTAGTCTCAGAGCAGACACTGAACAGCTAGGTCTATATGAACCAATTATCTGTAGTGAAACAAAAGAAGACATTATTCTAAATGCTATTTTTTGCTGAATCAAACGCATACCGCTAACAATAACTATATCTATTAGTTAAGTTTCGATTGTTGTTCATTTGACAACATGTAGTTAACAATGCTCATTATGAGTTTTATCAGTAGTCTTTTATAACATTTTATGAATTATCACATTTTGTATTTGTTTAGTATTGCAGACTAATATTTAATACAGCTAATTAATAGCCTGGGTAAGGCCAATTACTGAATTTTATTTATAGCACCGAAAAACTTAATCTATGGAAAAGTAAATACACATTTTGCAACATCTAGTTTAAATGTATTTCAGATAAAACTTCGCTTAAAGTCGTTATGTATGATGCATTATAAGTGTAGTTTTAATTATGCTTCGTAATGCACCTTAAAATGCATTGTACAATTTCATGAATAATTGTTACCAGTTAATAGATTATGACACTTATCAATTCATCGTTACACTACGCACTTTAAAATTAGTTATAATTATTTACAAGATTTAATAACTTTATAATGCGTTATACATAAAGGCTTTAAAGTGTTATTGTACTTGCATTTATTGAAATCGTTTAACAGTAAAATCATATTTCTTTTATAAAATATTGGTTTTATACAAGTATATTCATTTTACTTGATTCACCTAAATGTTCTTGAAAGGTCATTATTGTTGTTAGCAATACATTAACACTCTCAGCTCCTGTTAATTAAAAAAAATTGTGGAAAAAGCAACTTTGTCATAATTACAGTTGAAATAACGATGGAAGTATCTTGTCTCATAGAGGGGCCTTTGAATGTTTTGTTGAACAATAGGACCTAGAAGTTGAGAATTACTGAATTACAAAGAACCAGACACCAGTGAATACAGAAAATCCTCCTTGTTTTCATGTCATTTCCTAAACACTTGTGAATAAATAATGAATCACTCAATTAAGAGAATTATCTTTCCTTACAAGGGTTGTAGACAATGATCTTATGGACTGGCCAAACAGAACGAGCATTTATGTCATGCAGTAATTTAGAATAATTTCCAAGAATTAGAGCATAAATGACTTTTGAATGCTGTGCTTTGTTTAAAAGCATCATAGTCGGTGATCCAGTTGTTAAGTGGCACAGATCAAGCTGTGCAATGAGCAGAGTAAGTCCAGGAAACAAAAGACTGACTGTGTTTGACTCGCATCATTGAGCTCTTTCTGAAGCAAATGGACAAGCTGGCTTACTGTAGTGCACATGGGAAAAACAGGCGTGATTTAGTGAGCATCAGAGCTTCCCTGGGCACCAAGCTGGCAGAGCAATAACCAATAGTGCCCCAGCTGGCAATAAGCTAACAGGATTATTCTAAAACGGGTCACAGTGGTGCAGAATGCCAATGTGCTCAAATGCCCCGTCCCTCAAGAGCTAAAAGGTGACTGAAAATGTCAGTCATCTTTAGGTGCAAATCATGTCCCAGGAAATGACTAGGTGACACGGGTCAAGAGTTCAAATCGTCCTCTAAAGAGAACAAATATGCCAAGTTCAAATGTTACAAGACTACATTATTAACACATCTGTTATACAATGGTAACTTCCACCAAAATTGATGATCCTATTAATGGCTTCAGTGATCCAGCAGTTCTTGGGGTATGTGCATTAGAAGAACCTAAATTAGGATAAACATTTATGGCATTTTATTCTTTTCTGAAACTTTAGACCAGACTGATTGTAACTGCACTGAAATGACATGAGCACTCCTGAAAAAAAGAAAGTCACATATATTTCAAGGCCACTAGTTCTCTAGTCTGCTTGGCTCATCCTGGCCTTTATACTTGCTTCTTCTGAGGCTATATCACAAATGGGTCTTAGGTAAAATGCTAGCGCCAAGCAACAAAGGTGGGAGGGGCCTGGGTCAGTGTGACGTCACACAGACGGGCATCTGAGAATGGCTTGATAGGAGAAAGGGGAAATGATTTATTGAGATAAAAAAAAAAAAAAAAACACTAAGTGGATCTTTACCATTAAAGGGTGGTTGTGTACACACACACTGCCAACACGTTTCAGTTCAGACTACTTGTAAAAGTGCCATGTTTACCAAACCTAAACTTCTGAATGGTATACTTGACACACACACACAAAACAGACTTAAGAAAGTAATAAGACTGAACAATATCTTCAGTAATCTTCTAACTCTTACTTAGAACCACAGCTCAAACAGGCCTGTTACTTAATTGGTACTTTAGCTGTTCAGAAATGTAGCAAGTAAATGAGGCATGAAGCAGTAATACAGCATCCTGAAACGCTCTAGAATATATTTTATACAGAAACACTAAAACTCCATACAGAAACCCATTTCCACCCGTCTCCCAGAGACTTAATCTGCATATGTGTTGGTATTTTCTTTTTAATTAAATGGTTCATTGTCACGGCTACATTAACATTTATGGACAACAGCTATTTGCTTCTAATTATACAAAGAGATTTTGTGTTGCAAGAAATGTTTTCCTTCCTTAAGCAAAATGTATGACTGGGTTTCACTCTTGGGTAAGATTGCTTTGTTTTGTTTTTTAACATCCCCAAGATTATCACAGCACTGAATGATTGTAGATCAGTTATCTATTGTGGTGTCAGTAGTATCAGACCGTACAGGCAGGATTCTCCCGTGGAGAGCCGCTCGTGCTGGGAGGCAGGATTACAGGAACAAAGAAACCAGGGTGAAGAAAAAGATCCTAATCCTTTATGCCCCCTTTCCACTTTTATAAATTCCTCATCTCTTCAATATAGGCCTCCCTTTCTTCTTATCATAGTAATGATACTCTTTTTTTTCCTCATTCATATTGTGCTCGACTATTAGACAGGGCTCTGTGAACTTCTGAATCAAGCTCTGAGGGATATTTAGTCAAGTCAATAAACTGTCTGAATACGAAAAGATCGACTGTTAATGAACGAACGTGATTTCAGAAAGCTTCTCTCGGTAAAAACGCATACAATTTCCGATATATTCACGTGAACTAAAATTGAAAATGACTTTGAATAAGATTTAAATGAGCCCGAGTCAAGCAATGTCAGGAGAAGACGTGTCAAAGGTGAACCATATAACGGCGGCTGACAACTAATCCTACGAAAGTCTACTGTGATTAGTCACTGGCTGTCAAACGAGTCAATCTTCAAGTTTGATTTCCAAATAGTCTTTTAAGATGCCAAAACTAAGCTGATGGTCAAGAATTACAGTTCTTCCATCACGGGGCTCAGGCAGATTTCTGATGTGTTAAGTCTTCATTTCTGAGAAATGAATAAAGAACCGTATAACCAGAGCTGGCAGAGAGGACAGATGCCTAAAGGCTTTTGTAAAAACAACAAGATGCATAAACGCTGCTGCTTTGTATAGACGTAGATCTTTTAAAGTCTTAATATTTAATATATTACAATATTAGTATAGTTTATTGGTCATTTTCAAGCTTGAGCAGTGCCTCATTTTCAATAAAAGAAGCATTCATTTGTCTTTTATTACTACATTGGACTACAGTTCATGTAATGCATTCATTCATCCTCTCAATAGTCAATAAAAGTAACAGAGAAACAAAAGGATCTGACTGAATCTCATGCAGGGGCCATTTTGGGGACAGCTTTCAGGTGATGTGAGCCGCCGACAAATGGTGTACTTAATGTAGAAAGCAAGTTCATATTCATATAATTAATTTTAAATAGAATAGTAAGTGGAGCTTTACTAAAATATGATAAAGTATGATCAGATAAGCTTTCGGCGCAAAGCAAATTTGCTGTATTGGGTAATAATAACTGTACTCCGGACACGAGGAGCATGACGCAATAAAAGATAACAAAGCCCAATAATCATGTCTCATTCAGCAGACGGTTTCATCCAAAGAAGGAGGGCATTTGTGACCCTGGAGCAAAAACAAAACAGAAAGCTGAATAAAAAAAAAACGTTCTACTGATGTATGGTTTGTTAGGAGAGAACACTATTTGGTTGAGTATTTGAAAATCTGGAGGTGAAAAATATAAATATGGAGAAATGCTCCTTTAAAATGGTACAAATTAAGTTAAATGCATATTACTAATAAAAAAAATGTTTGATAGTTTTGAAGAAAAACATCTTCGTGGACCATAATCTTTTCTTACAGCAATGATTTTATGGCATAAAAGAAAAGAAAAAAATAATAATACCCATACAATGTGATAGATTAAATCAGCAGTGGGACCATTTTTTGTCACATTAAATTGTTATTATCCACGTACGCAGGAGATGGATAGTAGCACGTGTGAAACGCGTCATCAGAGAAGCGCTACTTAAACAATGCTGTTTCTGTCAATGATTTTTGCTACCCAAATCTATTCAACTTTTTAGTTAAATATTTTAGTGCATCGCTACTACGGAAATAGCACTGAGAAAATCTGTAGTTATGGAAGTAATAAAGATATGTTAGGTTTAACGCACGCTGGATCACCACGTGACGAGGTTCAGCTTCTCTGTCGCGTCGCGTCCAGTAAACTCGACGTTACAGCAGGTTTAATCATAACAGGGAAATTTGATTCGTGTCATAACGCACATACTTACAGTTTGTTTGAAATAAGAACGTAATCGAGCATTTCCCCCCGGACCACCACACAGCAAAGAAGCGAACGAACGCAAGAAATGGCGAAAGCAACAGGAGACACGCCCAGGAGATGATTCGTCTTACGATTGGCTGAACTTCAGTTCACTCAACTCTGATTAACAAATCAGGAAAGACGGGCGGAAGTATCGGCGATGGGTCACAGTTCAAAGGGACAGACTCGCCTGTTTCTAAATGTGCGGTAGACGTTGCTACGACCCTGACCTCAAATTTGAAATGTTTATAGCAATAAGTTTAATTTAGAAAAAATGTATATGTATTTAACAAAATTGTAACAAAACAAGGAAGCAGTTAATTTTCGATATTGACTTTTTCTGTGCAATAGTGATTTTTTATTACTACATTTTATGGTGAAAACCATTAATGGCTCCTAGAAGTCCCTGCATAAGATCACATTTTATTCTTTTTCCTTTTTTATCTGTAATGTACATTAGGGTGCTGTGTGTTTATTTTGCTGTTAATATTGTTATTTTAGTCTTATTTGTTACAGAGTCTGTGTTATTTTAGTGTTTTGGTTGGTACATAAGTGACAATGAACTATGACTCATCATTTGGCTTTCTATTTTCAAGTAGAAGTAGTATAGTAGTAGTTTTATAACTTTAAATATACATTTGTATGTTATGTACAAGCATCAATATGCAGAAATTTTATTGCAAATTTCTTAGTTTTTTTTATTTTTTACGCAATATTTTTGCAATGTAGAGAACTTACAAGCTACAGTAAGGCTTTTCCTCCAATAATCATTCCTGACTTATGGTAACAATTATTCTAACTCTTAGGTAACGAAGCAGAACTGAACCATTGCTAGGCAACAGACTCTGAACATCCTGAAGCTTTAGGCAGGATGACTCTGCAGTAGATACAGAAAAACACATCTTTCCTCAACTGACAAACGATCGGTTACGTCTGAGAGCTCAGACTTACAATCTCTTGATGCCGAAGGTTTGTGAACACGGAGGCCTAAGTTCAGCAAGAAGACTACAAGACACTGAAGAAGAAAAATAAAGAAATAAATCGCAAACAAACTCTGGCTGGTTTAGAAGGATTACTGATCTACCCTTGAGAAATTTCAGCCAGATATTTTGCAGTGATTCATCAGCGGTTCTGCAGGACACACTGCAGTCTAACTCAAGCATCTGGGCCTTTAATGAGAGAATGAGATGTAGGAGGAGGAGAAGAAGAGATATCATCCTGTCTACAAGACTTGAGAAGACAAGCTATTCTGCACCGTTAAATGAATATCACATGAACCAGTAAGCTCCATGGCTGAAATGGCTTTTTCTTAAGCAGAACAAACTATAGAAGCTTTATTGGACAAATGAGACACTTTCACACACACAGAGAAAAACACACAACCAAAATAGTTGAAATGAACAAAGAAAAACCCACATTTTATTGCACTTAAGTTATAAGAAAATAAAAATTCTAAATGAATCAAACAAATACACAATCCCTTTAAGGTTTCTTTTTTTTTATCTGTCTGTTATGCCAGGCAGTTTACATAAACTGAAAAAATAAAACAGCTCCAACATCTGATTTCTCAAACCAGATCATAAATTAAACAGGAAGGGAAAAAAAAAAAAAAAAAAAAAAAAAAAAAAACAGGAGAAAGAACAAGATTGTTTTTTCTTTTAATATACAGTGTTAAACCACTTTCACAGTTCAGCTTGAGTTGTGTGACTTGGAGGATGAGACGAATCGTTTGGCTACGGATGCGGTTACGTCCTGTTTATCTATGAAGCTGCTTTACCATTCAAAAAAAAAAAAAAAAAAAAAAAAAAAAAAAAAAAAAAAACAAAAACAAACAAACAAAAAAACCCATGAGAGCGTCACCAACGGAATCCGGTTAGCTCTAGCACTTAAAATGTAATCAGATGTCCATTTCTGTACACTAAGACCACCTTGTTTCTTCGGTAACTTAACGTCGGTTCCAACAATCTCATTTTTCAACTAATTAAAAACAAGAACGGTATTCTTTTTCGCTGAAGCACACATTTCCACACAGAACAGACTGACAGAGCTTTTGTCCCAAGGAATGTGTGAACAATTTGCTCAAACACACACCCGCGCGCACACACACCCAGTCATGCTCGCAAACACGCGCAAAATAGTTTCTACACGTCCATCGTTTCATCTCAGCAGACAAACCCGTCTCTTTGTCAGACATTCTCCCTCCTCTACGCCTCGTAGAGGCACATTTGGCTCAAGTTTCAGTGGCAAAAAAAAAAAGAGAAGCTGTTATGTCGGTATCTTGCTTTTGTTGGTACGTTTGTTTGTGTCGTTTTTACAAGTTCAAACTCTACAAGTTACTTTTGTTTAGAATTTCGTCTGGGACTAAAACGTCACAGCCAGTTAAAGTTCCACCTTATTTTTCTGTGAGTCTAGCAGCATAAAATCCAGTTTGGCCACTGGGATGGACAGTACTGGGGGGGAAAAGGTGGGGGGAGACCTATTCCCAGGAGCTTATGGGAAAACATTCCCATTTCCCACAGAGCACCAGCACTGATGAGCTAATGAAACCAGACTGGTTGAAAAACATAAACGCAGGTCATCTCCGATCGAGAGAGGCACTGCTTATGAAGTACTAAATTAAAAAAAAAAGAAGGAAAGAAAAAACTAAACAAACCTCAAAAATGTGTGAAACAGCAGAGTGGGTTTAGCTTAATACTGAAACCTGTTGTTTGCAACAGTAGGCAGGAAGTGAACAAAAAAAAAAATATATGCTGAACTTGAAAAGAAAGCACAAAACTTTAATTCACAGCTGTTGACGCGAAAACCAAAAGACAAGTCGTGGGCAACAAAAGGGGGGAAAAAAAACAACTGAAAAAACGGATACAAAAGAAATTCAACACGTGAGGAAGAAAGGGATATTTGGCGTGTGCTGAGGTTGATGAGGACTGACAAAATTGGCTTCCTTTGTCTCTCACGCTCGAATCACTCCCGCAATACAAGGCTCTTCAAATTCTCATCTTTCTCCTTTAAAATTTAATTTGTATACACTATTTATCACTCCGTGTCCGTGTTGATGCGTTAGGGTCTCATGTATACAGTGTTGACTGTTTTGATCAAAAAAATAATGTTTGTACATATGGGTGTGAATTTCAGTCAGGCTTGAACGAACAAGTCTCTGTGCAAGGTCGCCTTGAGTGGTAGGAAAAGGGACTATCCTGTTTTCCCAAGTCCTTCTCGTCAGTTTTCTTCCCAGAATGCTGTGGTGCATGAGCGTCTGCCCCCACCCCCCCCTTCGGAAGGTGAACGGAACTGTGGCGGCAGTCGTGGACCGTGGCAAGATGGGGAGAAATGTTGGCGGCAACATATCGGGGAAGTGAGCGATCGGTCCTGACGCGGAGAGACCCGGGGCAGGTTGCTCTCCCCCACCCTCCCCGTTTTCCAAACAAGTCCCTTTAAAGTTCACCCCCTTCACTTCATGTCCACGTCGAAGTCCAGCACCAGGAGCTTGGTTTCCTCTGTGCCGTTACGGCTGCCCACAGCGCAAACCAGTTTGGTATTGGAGGCGCGGATACGCCAGACCACGCCCCCGCTGCCCCCGCTCTCCAGTGTGACCAGGTTACGGATAAACTCGCCCGTCCGAAGGTCCCACAGCTTCACCGTACCGTCATCAGAGCTGGTGATGACAAAATTCTTGTTGAACTGCAGGCATGTTACTGCACTCTGGTGCTTGTGGGGACCTGGGAGCCAAATAAAAGAAACAGAAGTCAAAGTTAAGTACTTATTTGTACCGAATGAACACTTGTAATGCATTTAAAATCTTTAAAGTAAACTCGAAAATACAATATTTGTTAAATAAAAGCCAAATAAAAAAGGCATATTTGTATTCAAAAGACTATGAGTGAATTTTTGGGGGGTGAACTATTGAAGTATATTTATAGTGTACACTTTCACGACTGCTTGTGCACTTTTTAATAATCCCAAATCAAAACTTTTACCCTAAAGTTCATTTTAGATACTTGTATACTATCTTTTGTTGTACTTTGTCCATTTTTGATTGTTGACTTGCATACTAAAATACAAACTAAAGCACTTGTGCCATACACATTTCAGTAACACTATTACTATTACGATAACAATTAATTAATTGCATAATTACACGCAAGTCGCCCTAAACCAAACCCTAATCCAACCCATATAGTAAGTACATGTAGTTAATTAATATTACTCAGTACTTAAATGTACAATTACAATGCAACAAAGACACCTTAAAATAAGATGTAACCCAATTTTTAATATTATAATGTATATTTTAGTTTACCATAAATGTTTGTCGGTATATCTGGGAGCATACCTTATACACATTTCAAAACTCAATACACGTAACTTAAGTTACATACAAAGACTGAAGTTTTGTTCATTGATAAGTTTAACTAACAGCATATAATATACATTTAAACTAAAATGCATTTATTTCTATGCACAAAATAAGCATTTAAGTGTTCAAAACATTACATCCAGTTCGCTTTTAAGCATATTCCTGAAGACATTATTTCATAAGTGTACTACTTAAAGAATTCCAGATGGAGACACACTGCAACAGTACAAAAAATACTAATAGACCAGAAATCGAACTGCAGCTACTTGCCACGGCGCAGAGAGCCAAGAGAGAACATGTAACTATGGTTACGGGAAATACTGTGGCATAAACGGCTTTGATTCTATGCCCTTGAGGTATTGAATTGAGCCAGCCTTTCTGATAGGCCAAGAAACATGCGAGTCTAAACAAAAGTGCTTAGACTGCTGTCAGAGAGGAATATAGAGCAAAAAAAAAGAAAAAGATGCGCTACAATGGCTCCCGTTACTGCAGAGGGGTGTGGTGAGCCATTACAGCAGCATCACAGTCAAACATCTAGACCTGAGAACAAAGACAGAGTGAAGTTTGTGAGTGAATGAAACTAAAATATCCATTTCAAAGGCAGGAATCTGTTCATGAATAGCCATTAGCAGATCGCTAAAGTCAACTGTGTGAATGCAAATGAGATGGCCGCTCTCTATTGATGTGCAAGACACTACACAGCACCACAATAGTCCCTTTTCTTTAATGAGTCGCTCTGTGTTTGAGCATTCGCACTTCAAAGCTCCGCCGCTGAGTTGAGCATCTTGTCTGGGGTTAAATGTGTGTTTTTGTGTATTATGTCAAATGAGAGTCATTAAGTGATAACAGGAAATGCTCAATGGCCTAATTAAATGACCTACAAACTGATATGTGGTCCATCCCCCTCTTTAGTACCCTCTGGGCACCCCCAACAACACACCCCAACCCCCTCCCAATTCCTTTCATCATGTCATCCATCCCTCACCCTTCCAGAAGAGGAAGGCTCAAGATGCTAAGAGAGGCTGGGAATTATGAAAAATACATCTTTGGAAACGCAAACGCCTGCGAGGTAGTGAAAAAAACGCCTCTAGACCGTGACTATAAATTATCGGTTTGTGTCTAAAATGGATATTCTATTGTCTGAAGCATAAAGCGCTTGAGGGACACAAAATGTGATATCTGAAACGGAAGAGCACTTTATCAAATGAAATAACCACACAACAAGCAGTCTGATTATTAGTTAACGATCTGAAGCTCTTAAAAGAACGGCTCACCCCCCAAAAATGTATTTTTTTATTTTCAATTATGTATTTAGTCACAATTTTTAACGTGATTATCTTTTTCACAATAGTAGAACGTTTTGAATTATATTTTTATTCATAAACCGTTCTCGGCGGCTGCACAAAAGGACAGAATAGCATTACAGGTATTTATATGCCAAGCCACGAAAAAGGTGCAAGGAAAAGCTGAAATTTTAGTATCATGTTTGTTTTGAAGTTGGCAGAAATTGCCATCTTTTCTTCCCTATCGAAAAAATGCTTCTTGAATGAGGACACATATGTAGAATGGGGCTATAGCAGGAACATTAAAAAAAAAAAAAAAAGATATTCGTGGATAAAGCACTCCATCAAACTTGACACCATGGTGATGTTCAATCACTGATGGGCATCGCTGTCATTTTTAGGTGAACTATTCCTTTGGCCGGTCAGACTCTCTCTGCTCACCTTGCAGTGTTTGTAGGCACTGGCCGGTCTTAATGTCCCAGATCTTGACGGTGGAGTCTGCATTTCCAGAGACTAGGATGTTATCTTTGAGCTCCATGCCGCTGGTGAGAGACTGATGACCTGTGAGCGTGTGAATACAGTTTCCAGTCTCTACATCCCACACCCGAATTGACGTGTCCAATGAACCGCTCACCACGTGGATGCCGTCAAACTGCAGAAAGAGTGGATTAAATAAATCATTGTGCAGTAATTAATAAAAGACATGTTATATAAGAAACGACTGTGGCTAAACACCCAGAGTAGTCATTTGGCTTATTCTCTGTCTAGAATAAAAGCCAAGAACAATTCAATAAAAGCTTTAGTGCGTATGGCAGGGATTTGATTTATTTCACAATGAGATGCAGCACAAGCTAAATTCCAGATATTTTCTATTCTATCGTTATTGTATTAAATGCCAATATGATTATTGTTTTCTAATTTAATTACCGCAAAGCTCGTAAAATTATGGATATATGAACAAATCAGGACAAATGTGGATTGGTACAGACTACAGCCAACATGCCCTGTCCCACAGTTGCTGGGTCAATGACAAGATAAAAAGTCCAAACTCATATTAAGTTCAATTTACGTTTTGCATTTATGTTTTGAACTTTTATACCATTTTTAACAATGGTTTAATGACATAAATGTCACAGTGTAGCCATTAAAAAAAAACATACCACTTTTAATCAATGCTAGTGCACAAAATAATTATGTGGTGTATTAATTTAATGTGGTGGACAAAAAAATGAAAATATCGGAAGAAATAATCTTGACTGAAGTTTAAGAACTTCAGATGACCCAAAAAGTAACAAAAAACTGCACCATTTTCAAATCGGTGCATTTGTGTGAACAGCAATTTAAATGCACTCTTGAATAAGTGTAATGTTATGGATTATGAAAAAAATGACATTAGCTTAACAGTTTTCCAGATCCTATTAATGTTACACCTAATAACACTCGGATGATTCCGAGTCACTGAAGGCAAGTGGCTTATGCAAACTTCCTGCACAGTTAGGAGTAGGATAGCTCATGAATGCTTTTCAAAAGAAAAAGTAGAATTATAGCGCTTATTATTCCGACAAAATATCTCTTTATCCTATGCTCTGCAATGAGTGATGTTTGAGCTTTAAAGATCTCTTGCCTTGCTGCTGAAGAATTAGAGCAATAACCCATAGAGACATTTCATTTTTCTTTGAGCAAAAGGCTAAAGTAGCTCTTTTTCTTGCTTTAAACAACTACAAATCTGCCATTAATCTGCCATCTGAGAGGTAGCTGAGTGATGGGAGTCAGCTGTACGTAAACCTGTGTTTACCTGTAGAGAGTAGACTCTGTTGGTGTGCCCCTGGAGTGTGTGTAGGCAGGTCTCGGTTTCAGGATCCCACACTTTCACCATAAAGTCATAGGCGCCGCTGACCACCCTGCGGCCGTCATACTGTACACAGCGAACAGCCGCTACGTGTCCCATGAGCACGTGCAAACACTGACCCGTCTCTATATCCCAAACCCGCAGCGTAGCGTCCCGGGAACCGCTCACAACCCTAATAGAGAAAAACAAAAGTCAAAACTTTCATACAACACATTTTAAATGATTTCTTTCTCAACTTATAATGGAAGAACTTAATCAGGCATTAATTCAGCAGTCTATGGCAGTCAATTTCCTGTACCTCCAAGGAATGTGTTTGCTTATAGCATTACATAAATCAAAGGAAAAATATTATTTGCTTATAAAACCAGACCCCTAGGACATAGGTTTGATAACTATATTTATTTTAAACGAGCAGAATGAACGTTAAAATGGATGCTGGTAAAGAAAAGAGCAACAAACAAGAAACTGCTATTGTTGTTGCTGAATGGAGCCTGAGGTCACTGCACAAAATAAGCAATCGTGCGCGGCACAAAGGGAAAATATGCACACCAATTGGCCCATAGGCATTGAAAACACTGAGAATATTGTCAGGCAAGCAATTGTGTAATTTACAACAGGGCATAAAGAAGCAAGCCTTTCTAATGTATGTGAATTCTCCACATGGTCAGTATGTACAGCTGAAACCAGATGGGAGCTGTGTGGTTTAACGAGCACAATCATGTATTGTGTGCTGCTATTGAAGGTAATTATCATTCAAGTATTATATAATGTGCAGTACTTTATATAATACTTTTAAGTAGATGAACTAGAGCATGGTAGTTGTTTATTTAAGGTTGATACTATGTCTCGTAATTCCATACTATATAGCTTTTCATCATTTGAATCTATTTCTAGTATATACACAATTTATTTAAAATGTTAAAGATTTTCACATCACACACAAAAAAAAAATCTATAGTGAGAGAAAAATGTATTGAAACAATTTGATAAAATAGGCACTTTTTTTAATTTTCCCAAAAATCTGTTAAATTCATTCGTTTAACAAAGCTTACTTATTTAATGGTTCACTAAAAGGCAGTGCATCTTAATGTGGGCTTTAGAAGGTTTTAGAGGTTACCTTTTCTCATGCAAGTGCATACAGCGCACTGTTGAGGTATGACCGTACAGCGTGTGAATACATTCTCCCGTCTCTGCATTCCAGACCTTAAGTGTTCGGTCTGTGGAGCCACTGATAATGATGTTGTCTCGCATCTGAGAGGACCAGACCCCACCGGTGTGGCCGACTAACGTCCGCAAACACTGGTGAAGAAAAGAGAACATATGCAAAAGGTAAACCAATTGAAAACTGGCCAACGAAAATATTATTTCAAACGAATTATCCAATGCCTGCACTAATTAAAAGCACACGATCCATCACTTTGACCTTTACCCAAGACATAACTGCTGCTTATCAACACGCATCAAAGAACTTTACAGTCCACTCAAAGCAGTGTTAATGGAAAAAGAAACACTTTATTTTGATATGATATATTAGATATTGATCAGCTTGATGAGAGAATTCCCTTAGAATAATCCGTAGGCTAAGGGCCATTTCCTCTAAACATAATTAAACCAAATTCAATTTCATTTCAGAGGCGAACACTGAATCAAAGGTCATTTCTTTGTGTTATGAAGTGAGTGGAAAGCGTTGCAAGTGTCAAAAGCGCAACCTCTGAACCATGACCGATAAAAGCAGGGGTTATAAACCCGGGAGATGTGAAAGAGGAGGTCTCAAGGCCTTTAATTCATAATGCAGCTGCTCCTATTTCTGTCTCCATCTCGATCATGATCAACCGTAATGCATCATTAATCTTTAGAATCGGTGACCAACCTCCAAGACACCCGGAGCTTTCGAGCATTTTAACACGTCTTGCTTTGTTCCATCGCCGCATGTGGCAGTCGATGGAACAAAAGAGCAACCACCGAGGAAATCAAACCAATTAACAGTAATTTTAAACCATTACTGTACTAGCAAAAAATGACAAATTGGACGTTAAAACAAAGTGGGTTCAAGCCAGAGTGGCTCTTTAAGGGATCTGGAGAAACAACAAAGATGTCGCCTCTGAACAATCCGTGTTAAAACGTGCCCAAAGACAATTTCTTATCATCTTGTGATCAAAAGCTACTCAGCTCACATTTGTAGTGTCCATAACACGCCAGATAGAAAAGGGAGGGGGTTAAATCATGAATATTAATGCACTTCTTACTGCATTATGCATGAGGTGTTGTGTTCCATAATGAGTACGTGTTACTAAGGCAATGGATCTTTCCCATGGAATGTTGAGGTGGTTTAAATAATGCCGGCGAGCACAGAAAGCTTTCAGGCCGTGTTCTCAGGCGATTACAGCCTGCTCAGGCTGTGTCTGTGAGAGGACCTTTGAAACCAAATGGCTTAGGTGTCTGTTTATCTGCCCGTTGAGAAACCATAAAAGAGCAAGTCTGTGGCACCCACGAGGCATGGAGATTAGCATTCCGTTTGAGTGGCTGGTGGGAAACGTTTGAAGCCAAGGATCGAGGTTTAAATCCATTTGAGTAACCCCTTCCAAATTCCACTCATTTTACAGTCCACATCTAATCTTAGGGAAGAAGATACCGTGCAAATTGCGGCCAGGGCGGTAAAGTGCCAGTGCTTATTTTGTTTAGTCTCCTTCCAAAAATCCACATCGCGCTCGTCGGACTGAAGCGGCTAGCATTTCAACACCCTCGTTCTTGTGTTCGAAACTGAATGGCCAGGACCGGAGAACATATTCGTGTCTCAGATGGCGCGCAGACTGTTTGGAGCAGCTGTTTTCATTGCTAACCCTCCTATTTCCATACCAAAAAAAGTCCTCTCCCATCTGGAAGAGCACTATTAGTAAAGCTTTTCATTATCAAAGACCACAGACTACAATGGTTTGTGGGAACTGTAGTTTGAAGAACATCTGTCTTTTAAACACAGTTAAGCTGTTGAGCCTAGGCTCTGTAAACCAGTTAAAAGAGGGTATACAAGGTAAACAAATGAAACTATGGTGTGCTGAATGGTTCTCATGAGGACAAACAACATCTTAAAAGAGTTCGAGTACAAACCCTAGCATGTCACCACCATATTACATAAACCAAATTAGTACCAAGCTTTCTGGGAAAGACAGACTATTGCAAAAGTCCTAAGAGGTTAGACCAATAAAGGTTAAAATGCAATAAAACGTGCTAAAATAAAAATAAATCTAAATAGAAATATTTAGAAAACTTAAATTAAAATGAATGCTGTTAAACGATTAATCGCTTTTTGTTCACATAATATATGGATGTGTACTGAGTATATTTATTATTACATATAAAAGCACAAAAAAAAATACTTTAAAAAATGATATACACAAAAAATATATGCATGTGTTAAACGCAATAAATAATTTGACAATACTAATTCAAGTTAATATAAAAAGATGCTAATTTTAACAACAGATAATTGTGTACAAAATTACTGGCTACAACTTTTGCCTCAAAATCATAATTTTCTTAATAGCAGTTAGTAAGATAGCTAAGATAAGATGAAGGTTAAATTTAGGTATTGTATAGTATCCGGGATGTACGATATAATCATGCTTTATAAGCATGAATAAATATCCAATATGCGTTTGTATTAATAGGCATTAATAAGCAGCTAGAGAATAGTGAGAATCTTTCCTCATACCAATGTGTTACCTGTATAAATAAAATAACACTGGGTTATCCTCATTACATACGAACAGTATGGAGCTAATTATCTAACCACAGCTACCATGAAATTTATTTAAATATCTTAAGTAGGTTTAAAGACCATCAGGCCACAAACATTGATTCGGGAACAGATTTAGATACATATTCTATAACGTGATTTGCAAAATCAGCATAAGAACGTCATCTCCGACTGGGTGTGTTTGTTTCTCTGATGCAGAAGTGGGTGGAGGGTTTGGGCAGGAGTGCTGCAGTCTGCATGTTAAGGAGTTGGTGGTCAGCCAAAGGTGCAGTCTGAGTCATGGCTGGAGAGCGGGAGGGGGAGGAGAGAGTCACAGGAAATTAAAAGCAGAATAAAGCAGCGAAAATGAGGGGAGAGAGCGTGAAATGGAGCCAAAGGCTTTAGGATGAGTGAAAGATGTGATGAAAGAAATAAGTAAACAGGAGGATGGAGGCCGGAGGGCTGTTTTCACAGTGTGAGCAAACGCATATGCTCATACTCTCCCAGTGACCTCCTCACTCCTCTCTACAGCATGTCCTGTCACACCCAGGCCTCCTGCGACAGCATAAACATCTCCACGAAAGGTGACCTCCAGAGGCAGAGAGCTGCTTTCCAACATTACGTAAACAGTCTCACGGGCTTTCAGACTTGAAATTGTTGATCTAAACGCAGGGTTTCACACAACTTGGTAATTAACACACTGAATATTTGTAAACACCAGATTAACATCAATGTTTGCATATTCATCAGGGTACAAAATGCAAGGAGTTCATTTGTGGAAATTTCGGCAAATCGGCTTCTCATTTGAAATGTTCTAAAATACAGTACAAACATAATACAGTAGCTTACTTTATTCCAGTAAACATATTTGTCACCGCTGTTCAACATTGCATTTTTCCCCTCAAGTGCTGAAACTAAATCGTGCAAAAAGTTCATGAATATTTAATGAAGTAAGCAATGAGGTCATTTATGATCATATGTTTTTCCAAATAAGTTGTAACTTTCCAGGAATTTTTTTTTTTCTTTCCTTCTCCATTTCTATCCATCCATTGAAGTTTAAGCAATTAGGTGTTGACTTTTCCAAGACTTCAAAGACTTTTTTCTAATATTGCTACCCTTTAAATGAACCCTAACCTTTGCAAATACTGCATTTTTAGCTGGGCATAAATATAATCACCACATATATTGGTTTAATTACTAGAGATTACACGCAAGTTAAATATTTTAACCGAGCAAATATTTTATAACCGTGCGTAAGAAACATTTCTATTAACCACTGAACTGCCTGTGATTATATTCATTTCCATGACTTTTCCAGGCCAAGAAATCACACTACTGAAAAACAGAGCTAGCCGGTCCAAGTGAGAAATGCAGCTTTACACCCAGCGTGTAAAGCCGTTTACTATTTATTTATTCTTCTTTTCACATAACCTTTTGTGGACACCTTTACTTTCCACGCCACTCATCACTGCACAGGTGAAAAGAGCTGTGGGTAAATCCCGTCGACACATCTCAGAGAAGCCAGATTAAATACGTCTCAGCCCAGGGCTGGTTGTGATGTGACAGAAGGAGAGAGATGTTGGCCAAGTGTCACTGACACTATATAAGGAATATCCCACAGCCGTTTGGAAACGGAGATGTCAAGCATGTCCACACAACCGGCACAGAGGAAACCTGGTGAGCATCTCAGAAGTTTTAGGAAGAATCCTCTTTGAAGATGAGTCTGACAGCTCCCAGTGAGCAAGAGAGAGTGCTACATATAAGCTGTGAAGTGGTGCAAATCTCTGAAAAACCTCACTTATTTAACAAGTAATCTGTAGTTTTTGTTGGTCGTGTCATGGAGACAACATTAAACCCAAAGACCATAGAAGCCTCTATTCTTAACTTGATCCTAATCCAAAACAACTCATCTCTTTGCTTATGTCTCAGTCACATTTCATCCCTCATCAGACGCTTATCGTGCTGTACACATCCTCAAGCATGGCACACACTCAAATGAGAAGGACGCCGTGTTAGAGCCTAATCTTCCCTCAAAATCACTTCCCTATTACACACAGCATGAGACCCATTCATTTACTATGGAAGGGGGCCAGTAATAGCATTATGAAGCTCGCGCGGGTGAAGACCGTCTGTAATCCACGGCACGCCCATCAGATCTTTATCAGCTATTCATATCAGGCGCTGCTCAGACATTTACTTGTTTTCGTGTCTGGATAATGATAACGGGGGGAGCTATAAAACAATAACAGTATAGCAATATAGGTTTATAACACTGTTATGCTAACGCTTCCTTTACAGCTTCTCAGATTCAGCTGTAAATAAAGTGATTTGAGTTCTAAATAAATGTCAAGAAATGACGTCTAGTGAATTACTCTCAAGCAATGTTCATGGAAACTCTCAGGTTCATAACTCATATAGATTGCCTTCAAAAATGAAATACACAAGTCAAATTGGGCTGCAAACATTCGGAAAACACTTTAGAATAGAGAATACTTATTCACGATTAACTACATTTTTTCCCTTAGATAAAGGCTTCATTTGCTGCTTAGTAAGGTAGTTGTATGTGGTATAGTTTAGGTATTGGGTAAGATTAGGAATGTAGAGTTAAGCACAGATGTGTGTTTAATTACTTTTAATGACTGCTAATAATCAGCTAGTTCAGAAACCCTAAAATAAAGTGTTACCAAGTTTACTGCACACATTTGCAACACATAGGTGTCAACACTTTTCATGTACGTTAACGACCGTAAATGAGAATTCATAGAAATGAAAAAAAGGTACTTGTAAGCAACTAGTATTTTTCTATTAACTATGTTCTTTTCCACCCAAGTTATTCATGAATCACGTCTACAGAAATAGGGAACCAGCCCATGGTAGTGGCATTGCCAACTGCCAATAAACATTATCTATTATGGGAAAAGCTGTTAATCTGGTCTCAGATCAGCAGTGAAGGGCACCTTCTTACCTACACACAAAGAAACCTGCTGCTTCCAACAGATGGACTGCAGCAAAATGGCCCCTTTGGACAGATTTTTTTGTTATTTATTTTTTTTGCTTGTGGATAAGCAGCGAATGGCATTTTTCAGTTTTAATCTATAAACTCAAAATGTACTCCAATATACCGAGTTAAAACACTGAAGGGTGTTTTAATGAGAACAGAGCACTTGTGTGCAAAAGGAATTCCAACTATTCTCTCACTATGACATTCTTTGGCCGGCTTTATCCTCAGACAATATCGGAGCAAAGCAAACAAAGAACGGAGAGAAACTTGGACAATGAGACATCCAACCACCATACAAAGAGAAAGCAAACGCTTTCATTCTTTACTGAAAATGGGGGTCAAATCGGCAAAAGAAGTGTGTGTATATGGGGGTTGGCGGTGTACAAAATCGGGACCCATGACCCACAGGAGCCTATTTGTCTAGATCTGCTATCGATCCCAAGCCGAGAAGGTTTTAGTCTCGGAGGGTAGGTATCTGCCTGTGAGCTGCCTGCATGAGCTCCTGGGGTTTACAGCACTTAAATGGTGAACTGAAGTGTAGCGAAAGGAAAAAGTAAACAGACCCAAGGTCAGGAAGACAGAGACTGTGTAAGAGAAGCGGAAAGAGATGAACGAAGCAATGAAACAGAAAGGAGGGAGGGCCACGTCCATATATTCAGAGAGGCAATGCTGCCGAAATAACATTTGCGGCTGTGGCCATGACAACAACACTGCAGGCTGCTGATCAAAAGTGACTCTGTGGTGTGGAAAATGCAAATGTTTAAAAACAAAAAGAATGTATATTGGGCGTTATTAATGTATTCAAACGGACCGCTAATAGTTTACAGCTGAGTGAACCACAGAAAGGAATAGAAAGTAGGAAAGAGTACAGTAAAAGAAAAGTATCCGCACTAAATCCCATTGTCTCCTGCTTCACTGTTTCACTTCCTCTGACAGGCGCTTCAAAGGACACAGCATTTCCTGTTTAATTGGCCACAGCTAGGACTCTCTAAAGCATTGCATCAGACTTGAGACACTATTTTTCCAGTTATATTCTCTTTCATACTAGGGGTACACAATATACCAGCACCATCAGTTACCAACTGACATCGGCAATTAAAAATACATATACTAATCATTTTAATATTAAATATTGAAGTAAAGTGACCTTATTATGGATATTTAAAAATAAACTTTCTTGCTGCGTGTAACATCTCCAAGTGAAAGAAACCCTTCGGGAAAGTTTTAAATCGGAAAGGGCAACATGTATAGTTATTGTCTGTCGAAAAAGTATTGACTGAATCATTGAAATGAGACGTTCTTAAAAATGAATCCCAAGCTGTTTCATGTTGACATCAAAATGAAATATTACCATATTTAAAATGCAATCTTTTCGCGTTGGTCTGAACAAAAATGCCAATTCATTCTTTGCCACTAGGTGCCACCTTTAAAGCGTTAAAAGCTCACAAACACTGCTTTAAATGAAGTAATTTTTCACCATATATATATTTTTTTTTTTATTTTTTTATAGTGAAATAGTTTGCTCACTCTTTAAATTGGCTGAATGCCTGTTTTAGCCTTTTTTGAAAGAATTTGGATAATTCTGCATAACAGAAGCTGGTCCAAGCTTTACAAGCATTTTCAAGCTGGTGCTTCTTTTCGACAGCTCCACAAACAGCACTGCATGATGGGAACAAAAAGGCAGTCTGCCATATATGCGGCGATGACCCTAATCATGGCGCATCTGCCATCTGCTACCATGATGTCTCTCATCAGACAGCATGTTACTGCTGAACCAATCACGTCTCTGCAGTGATAAGACGAGAGCCAATCAATGCACGCTAAATTTGATTACAGAAGCTCAAAGGCTGATAACCTTGGGAATGATGAGATCCTCTTCCGTGAAAAGCGGACTAGTGAGAGACATGGAGGATGGAAGAGAGAGAAATCTAACAAACGTGAAAGATAACGCCCGTGTTAGTATCTGGTATGATAGTGAACATTACAAGGAGAGATTTCATTAGACTCGGGTTGAAAATGGAGGTCAGGATGGAAAGGGCAGGGCTGCATGATGAGTGAAACGCACACACTTTTTTTTTTTTTTTTTTTTTTTTTTTTTACAACTGCCATAAACTTGCAGCACAAGGACCATGTCACAGCATCAACCAGTGCAATGAATCCTTAAAGTGCAAGAGGAGGGGAAAGGAAAAGAATGGAGCTGAGAAAGAGAGAGAGTCAGTCAGCCAGAAAGATGCTGTTTGTGGTTAGCGATCATCTCGGCGTTCAATAGAACATGACTCCTCGCGTTCTCATGTGAATAAGTGATGAAGATGGTCATGTGCAAGTTTTCTGGATGAACTGAGATGGCGGTGAGTGCTGCTTTACAAGCATGTTCAATGAAAACACATCTCCCGAGAGAGAGAGAGAGAGAGAGAGAGAGAGAGAATGATAGAAGACAGAGAGAGAGAGAGAGAGAGAGAATGATAGAAGACAGAGAGAGAGAGAGAGAGAGAGAGAGAGAGAGAGAGAGAGAGAGAGAGAGAGAGAGAATGATAGAAGACAGAGAGATAGAGAGAGAGATGAGAGAGAGATAGAGAGAGAGAGAGATGATAGAGAGAGAGAGAATGATAGAAGACAGAGAGAGAGAGAGAGATAGAGAGAGAGATAGAGAGAGAGAGAATGACAGAAGACAGAGAGACAACTGCACATCTATGTTCATGTCAAGATGGATAACTGAAATATCTGAAAACATCTAGAAAATTCAAGAAAAGCCACCACATACTAGAGAAAATGCTAAAAAGCCAAGCTGCATGATATTTTCCGTAACCAATGTATTATTTAACATTTAGTAAATTAAGTTCATCTTTGATACGGATAGTGGAATTAAAGGCAATTATAATAACAGTGTATGTAATTGTGACCCATAAAGATACAGTATTTCAATATTTGGTTTGGCCTCATTTAAAGCAGAATCATCTGCTGTAATTAAAATTCTTAGAACAGTTTTTTTTTTAATATATGTGACCCTGGACGACAAAACCAGCCTTAAGTAGCACAGATGTGTTTGTAGCAATACCCAAAATTACATTGTAGGGTTATAAAAAAAAAAAAAATTCTCCTTTTATGCCAAAAATGATTAGGATATCAAGTAAAGAAGTTCCATTAAGATATTTTGTAAAATTCCTACTGAAAAAATATTATCCAAATATACCACATGGGTTCACATATATTACTCTACAAGGTCCTTAAAAACGGCTCACCTTCCCAGTAACAGCTGACCATACTTTGAGTGTGTTGTCGTCTGAGCCGCTCACTATGCGGTTTCCACAGAACTGGAGGCAGGTGATGACATGGTCGTCATGGCCTTTCAACACCTGAAAATAGAGAAAAGCCAGAAGAGAAAAGGAGTAATTACAAAATAAGAAGAAATGCTAGTATTTCAGTGATGTGTGAGAACAACATGATGCTGCTGATGTGGCAAATGACACAGCGCTTTCAGTAACATGACAGACAAGCAAGAACCGACAGGATCATGGTCACCATGGCAACAAAAGAGTCAGGTAAAAACTGCTGTTGCCGGTTGGTCTGCGGCAGCTGAAGCGTGTGTACGTGGGTAACTGAAGATTCCCATTTCTTGGCACCTAAATGTGCCTTCAAGAGGACTTTAAGTAGCTCTTTACAGGCTGGTGCAGGCAATTTCTTAAACATTTCTGTTGAAAAGCCTGTGCCCCGGGTGACAGGCTAATGGGCGTCTCTCAAAAGGAATTCCAAATTAGATGGCTAACAAAGACTATAAAAAGCAATATAAATCAGTTTTCAGTGCCAATTGTGCCTTAGTGAGTAAACTTATTTAATATTATGCCATACAGTAACAAATTAAAAAAGAAAATGTATTTGATCACAAATACAGTAAAATCAGTAATCTTGTGAAATACTACAGATTTAAATAACAGACATTTATCTCACTTCCGGTCCCGTTGCAACGCAGTAAAACTAATGGGAGAACCCACTCTTTCATTTCTTCACCGGTATTACTGCAGTGTACCTGGCTGCTTTCATTCTTTTTATTTATTATAACAGGCGTTATATTTCACGAGAGCATTGGATTATGCATTTCGAAACTAAGGATGTTTAGGCCTACGTTTGCTGCAACATTTTGGCTAATTAATCTAAAATTGTATAAGGCCTTGACAGCGTAACTTTGAATATTAATTAAGATTTTTGGCATAAATATCTCATTGAGAGATAGAAAAGGGTAAATCATATTTATAAAATAAACATGAGATTCTATATATATTTTTTACAAGAGAAGACCACTTTGTAGAACACTATCAGGGAAAGAGAATAAGTCGTGAACAACACGCTACCTTTGGTGATTTGAGGTCTCCTCTCCTCCAGTTGGTGTCTATTCTGTGTTGTCTAATGTAGGCACTCTTCCAGGGACTGTGTGTGAACCCTGGCTTGATAACCTTCCTTCTCTTTATGTGCAAGGGTTCGTCAATACCTACAAAACACACAGCGATTCAGTGCATGATAGATAACCATACATTAACAATATACTTGTAGTTAAAGGATGAAAGCTAGAGTTTGCTAAAAGATAAAAAAATTTGAATAATAAAAAATAAGTCACCTTCTTCTTTGCATTTTTCCCTCCAGAGCAGGTTGTCCTCTGCTAGAATACGCCAGTAACGACAAGTCTGAGCTGCCTGAAGGAGATCCTTTGGCTCCAGAAATGACAACACGTGTAAGGCCAACTAGAACACAAGACATAAGTAGAAAATGAGGATTGAGGACTTGATCACAGTATAGCGGAGGGACAACAGATATTGTTCCCGTTCTTCCATTTTCAGGAGCACTGTAATTTGCAAAGAGCTCAGTGAAGACAGAGCATGTCCAAACAGTTCCACCATTCCTCCTTACGCAAGGAGGTTACAGCCTGAGATTCCACAGTGTGTACACTATTAGCCTAGAGGAGCTTTTTCCACAATCTGCTTCAATCAGGCAGACAGACACACCCTGAATACTACGGCACTGACACAGAAGAAAAACAACCTGATGGGGAGGAGAACCAGGAAAGAGGGAGACAGGAGGATGACAGGTGATGGAGAACAAGAAAGGCAAGCTAAAAACGTGACGGGAAGAAGAGAGGATGAAAGGCAAAGAGGGCTGCCGTTAAAGAAAGAAAAAGAGCTCAGAAGGCAAGGGGATGGGGGAGTTTCCTCTCTATATTCCTGAATAGCAGCTCAGAGAGTTGTAAGATCTCTCTGAAGAGGTGTAAGAGAGGACATGCCTGTCAAATGATTTCCAGCACTTACTGTGTCAAATATCAGAGCCGTAGAGTGGAAAAAACTGTTCAAATTAAAATAAAAATCTCTTAAATTTGAGATAAGTTAGAAGGTTCTGTGTAAATTCTGTGTAAACATACACATCTTTATAGAAATGCGTGGGCATTAAAGTGTTCTTTTAGTATGATTTTCTTGACGCAACTCTCAATCTTTTAGACTTACGGGTAATGTAGTTTTAATAAGGAATACCACTGTTAGAAATTATTCTTTTAAAAAAATAATTACATTGAAAAGCATTCTTTAACAACCTCGTCACTAAAAGTAAATATAAATTTAGTGGTTTGGAAGTTACCATTAAAATCAGTCCCTCTCTTGAGAAAATAAATGTGATTTACTTCTGGAAGCTGATTGTTGCATTAGATTAGATATGGAAAGATTAAGACAAATTTGTGTCCAGTCTGATTGACTATGCTTCCAAACCACTTCTACATAAAGAGCACATTGTTTTTAAACTCCTAGCCTAAGTTTGCTACGTTAACAGCATCTAAACGTCGAAAGACAATCTGTGTTGTGTTTTCATTAACTTCACTATTTCTGGTGAAAAGAGCGTATTTGATGAACATCTCGAATATTAAGAAGACCGTGCGAGTGATTTTATGAATAAATTTACCTCTCTGGGCAGGAGCGAGATGAAGTCTCTCTGAAACTGTGGTTCGATCACCTGCATCATGTGTTTGACCTGCGTGGGCTCACAGCTGTCAATCAACTCATCCAGAGCAAGCAGCTTCTCTGGGCCACTCCAACTCTGTAACACACAGCAGCACATATGTTACCAAGAATACATTTACATTTTAGATTTGCATTTTAATTAGAGCCGGCAACTTCTGGCATGAACGAAACCATGAAGGTTCTCGTAAGTCAAATGGAACAGACTTCCTGTCTTGGGGCTGTTGGAAACTTCCCAGGGTTCGTTCTCCTAAAATTAAGCCGCGGTCAACTTTATCCAGTTGAATAAAATGTTTCACTGATCTCATGGTGCTCAGAACTTAATTCGCTCTCAGTGAGGACGTGCTGCACCGGAGAGATTGTGCCAAAGTCATTCCGCTCTGAAGCGCATCAAATGAGAGAGGAGGATTGCTCAGGGATGTTTATGATGGAAGAGGGATGTACAGAAGAGGACTATGGGGAGGCAAAGTACCCGTAATTTACAGCTGAAATACTTCAGCTGGGGGAACGCGGTTTTGTTGTCACAGGCTGGTTTATGTCTATATGTGTTTATGCAAGCATAACTGCCTCTTAACAACTCAAAATAATAAGACAATATTGTACAGTTGAGGGAAAATCTGATGAAAAGGTTTCATTTGGTTTATTCTTTAACTGAAGCCAACAAAAAAAAAAAGAGTTTGGCTTCCCAAACTTAATTTTCAAAACTTTTCAAAAAAGACTTATGTGATTACTTGATGTAATCGATTAATCATCTGACAGCTATACATTTTATTTTATACCTTTCGAATGTTTGAAAAACGTTGCGAAACAAACTATATTAAGTCTACTTTTAGCGTTCTTTCTATTATTTATATATTAGCTTCTGTTAATCAAAATATGCAATTTTTCCCCCATCCCCAATCAAAACCAGAGACAAAAAGTTTACCTGTAGACATTTCCGAGACTTTAAGGTTCTTTTTCTTTTCCAAAACCGCATATTTAGCATTCATTGCCACAACTCCATGTACACAAAAATGACAAGGTTGCAATCTAGCGCCAGACTTCAACCCTGAACACACAGAACTGCCACTAAGATATATCACCACAGGCTTCCACTGTAGAATGCAGAAATGAGACGTTTAATGTGAATCACGTAAGCGATACTGAAGCACCGAAGCTGCTGACTCATACGGATGCGGGTGTCGTTTGTACCTCCAGAAATAAGCTTTACGATAACTCAGGACAGATACAAGCAACTCATCAAGCACTGACTGAGCAAACAAGCGAAACCATTGCGTAATGGCTCAGACGGACCGCTGCTGAAAGGATGTTGTACCTGACCATCGATTCTGTCTAATGCCCATCTAACAACTCGCCTTTGACGTCATAAAGGGTTACGTGTACACTTTCATTAAAGGATTTTTTGAGCAAATAGAAAATAAAAACCAGCAAGCGGCAAAAAAAACACATCTCGGGCGAAACTTTACTTTTATTAAATGAAAGCTTCTTCATCCTTTCAGTCAACAGGTATCTGCGATTTCATGCCAGAGCAGCTTCGTTAAGCCTGAGGACTGATCAAGCCTGTAATTATCTGCAAGGCAGAGCAAACACCGACTGAGGTGGAGCCTCTGCTTTCTGTTGAGGCTTGAATTGTTGTTCTAGTACGAGATCTAGTATGAAGATCTAAATGGTTCCAAACTTGTGGCATTATGGCCACATGCGTTTATGTATCGCGTTTAGATTCAGTCAGATCTTAGTAACAAAATTATGAACACATTAAAACCAGACTAAAGCAAAAGTGATGTTCCTCAGCAGAGGAACGAATGTGTGTACTGCGTATATCTATTATGTGAATGTAAATAGACACGCATGCGCATATTTAAGAAATATTTTATAATTATATTACATTTATATATGTGTAATAAATAATTAAATACAGGCTGTCACTAATGATAAATAATTAAATAAATAAATAGGGCTACCACTAACGATTACTTTTCTGATTAATTTGATATTACTAAAAAAATATATATATAAATATATTTTTATTGACCAAAAAACCCCTTCCACATTCTGCTCGTTGTTCTTCAAACAAATTGTATGCCATTCAAACAACTGAATGCTATGAAAACAGTGCTTGACAGTTTATTAGACCACCTGACATTATAAAGAGAAAACAAGTATTTTAGGAATCTAGAAATGTTAGTTTGATTTACCGGGCAAATAAACTAAATAGGCTAGTATCTATTCTCATAATAAAAAAATGGCCTCCTGTGCCTTTCATATCTGCTTGTTTTCTTGCTGGCATTGTTTAGGTACTTTTTGACTGTACTCTGGACCCACTATAAAGTGCTTGACTATTTTTTCTGCCTTATTTCATAAATAACAGCAATAATTATATAATAGAATTAGAAATAACCGCCTGCTGATAGTAAAGAGTTAGCGAATGTTGGAGGACTAAACAATACAGCAAGCTAAAAAAATATTTTGGTAATCACAGATACTGTAATATTAGCAACCGTGATTATTTGTTAATACATTTAAGCACTGTACAAAGGGACTAGTTTAAATATCTACATAAAAAATATAAATAAACTAATAGGTAGAGTAATGTCATGCAGGAACCCACTCTTACTTTGATCAGAGTCATGCCTTACCGTCAATTTTCTATCCTGTAGCCTAAAAGGTGCTTATGAAGCGTCTAATATTTATATTCAGAATTACACGCTGTATCCATTTGCAGTTCCTACTCTCAAAATATGTGGTCTACATATTGACCTTTAAATCCTTAAATTAACATTCAACAACAGATATTTTACGTTTTTGCGATGAGTATTAACTCGTCTCCTCTCAGTGTTTTATCTGACGCTCGCTGCGCCGGCGCTCGTTCAGTAAAGATTCACGAACAGGATGGACCTTTATGCAAAAATGGAAATGCTCACGCGAATGTGTGATATTTATACAAAGATATGAAAGATACTAAACGAAATTCTTAATTCAAGGCCAAAATATATATTTTCCCCCTTCTTGGGACACATGGGACTCTCTAATAAATGTAACAAATACTCAAAAGCGCAATTTTTTTTTTTAACTCAGTTTGCATGAACTCACCTGAAAGGTGCGGAGCCACTCCTGCAGACCTGTGGGGGGCTGGATGGATGTGATGCGTCGTCTCTGCTGACCCTGCCCATTGACCGCTCGAATGTCCCGAAACGTGGTGGGGGTGGCTGGGTACGGCAGTCCTGTGGGACTGTTCAGTGCAGGTTAGGGAGAGGAGGAGGATGAAAACAGAGGGAGCTAATTAGCCATCAAGAGCGGGAAAGAGTAAGCACGGTTTAAAACAATACATGAAAACATTTGTTGTGAAATATTCTAAGGGCATTCTGGTGAGACATCTCACAGGAGACATCTGTATTGTGGCAATACAAGAATATGAGATGGCCAGTGTTTACGTAAGGTTTCAAAACAAAACTGTACTGTGGATGAAGCTACTATGAAAACCTGAGGCTTTATTTCAGAACAATAGCTTGAGAATTACAGCCAAAACCAAAGTGGTGAGTTAGACTGAATCCGTGCCAGATGAGCACTACAGTCCACTTGAGCCGCTGTTGTGGTCCAACATTAGACAACATGACCATTTACTTCAGCCTCAGAACGTGATTTTATTCAGCCACCTGCTCCGAACCGTTTCATTCATGGAAACCCTTTTCTGTTTACCTTTTCACTATTTTAGGGTCCATCTAAAACATGCTCAGAATCATTTAACGCAAGCAAGCAAACTTCTTTCCCTTTTCCACTTGTGGTGAGAAAGGGACTCGAGAGTTGTCCCATGTCAGCAGTCCTTACGCCACTTCTGAGTCTCTGAGGCCCTACACTAACAACAAAAAGACAATTCAGCATTCCTTCCTTGCATTCCGCTTATCTACGGATACTTTCTCTGATCCAAGAAACGCTCGGATGAGAAGGAGAGAGGGAAGAGTGCAGGTGAGCACGTAGCGAGGTCCGTTTCATAAAGGATTTATATTTAATGGGATTTGAGACCAAGATGCCAAGATGCTTCCATTACCGAGCGCGCAACTGCCGCCTGGTTGGTCGTGTACTGTTCTAATATGAACCACGAGAACATCTGCGTCTTGAGAATAAGGCAAGCTCATCAGGGCTGACTGCTGAGATTGGGTTTGCCGACTTAGGAAGCTCTCAGGTGGCGATTTCATGATTAAGGGGTTTCAGAGCGTCTGTGTCATTTCTGAACCATTAGCAGGTCCACAATAAGCTAGAATTGCTTTTATTGATGTATATATTACTTCTTTAGAAGAAGCAAAAGATATTATTTAGATTTTGTGTGAGCTTTGTAGTACAAAAGGTAGCTAGCTTATTAGATGATACAAGAAAGGTAAATTAGAATTCTTCAAGTAAAAATACATATCCCATGCATCCTAAAATACAACATTATAATCTTCTTGGAAAACTAGGGAAGCAATTGCAGCCCTATTATTGCTGAACACTTGTGTTTGTTCTGAATCAAAGGATGATTCATCATGCCTGAGATGCAATGTTTCAGTAATTGAAGCCAAACATCTGAGCAAATTATTCACGTCACATGACATTTTTGATGCACATGAAGGAATTTAGATAAATTTGTTTTTGATAGTTCATATTTATGATTCTTTTTCATCTTTGTTTCCTAACTATTTTTTTATTACCATCTTAGTGATTCCATCCAGCAAAAATAGGATTGGGGATTATTTGTCATTAAAATAAATACACATTACTCTTCAAAAGTTTGAAGACGATTGATGATAATTTTTTGAATGTTTTGAAAAAAATTCTTATGCTCAAGGCTGTATTTCTTTGAAAAAATACACTCAAAAACAGTAATCATAACTACTACAAAACTATTTACCATGAAAAAAAAATCATGAAGCAGCGATTACACATGTATATGATTACTTAATTGCAGAATATTAAATATACTTTAAATAAAAAAATAAATAAAATTCCACTGACTTTTGCAACAAAAATGTCACTTGTAATAAATTGAATGCATCACATAATTAAAGTATAAAACCTGTAATTTTGTTCAATAAATAAAAAAATAAAAAACATTTTGTTTGATAAAAAAATGTGCTCTACTGCAATACAGGTGCTAAAACATTCAAAATAAAACAGATTCAGGTAAGGTGGCAAAAGATTTACCTTGGACAGGGCTTTTTTCCTGAAGGGAAAGGTCGAACCTCGGAGCCATGGTCCAACTTCCTCTTCATCTGCAACAAAGAGCAGGGAGAATGCTGGTTAGTTTGGGTTCATACAGGACATAATGACAGCTCAAACAACCAGCAAAGCAGCTTGACAGTAATGAGTTTAAACTGACACGCTACTGATCCACCTGTGTTAAGAGGTGGCTGATCGAGCGGGGCTTGTACTAGAGTGTGTGTTGGGTATTGTGCTAGTTCTCTCACCAACGAATGTAGGCCAAAGGAAGGAAGGTCATGTCCACTTTATAGTGACACGGCACAGAAAAGATAAAGTCTGACAGCTGATGCCAACGCTTGTCATGCGAGTTTTCAAAGAGGTGCATGTGGTAAACACACACCCCTCAAAGGAGTTGGAAAGGGGAGCGCATAAACACAAACACGCATCTGTGTGGGCGTGACAGACACTGTGCTTTCACAACAGTCTAAATTTATATGGGCATAAAGGAGAAAAAAGAGCCACCCTATGCTTCACTGTCTCTTTCTATGTCACCCACCCCCCGCGCAGGCTGACATGGCCCTGGTTTCGCTGCATAGTTGGTGCCTGGCTACGGAGCATCTACTCTGGAAAAACAAGGGTTCAGTGTCCTCAGCACAATGAGGTCCTAAAGCACATTTGAATAAAACTATTTTAGGAGGGTACAGGGCTGCCAGTGAATCCGTGTAGTTCACTTTCAGGAGGAGCTCAGTGATAGACTCGGAGTTATGAATCATTGTGCCGTGCCAAGGGTTTGTGAGCCATTAAGTATGTAAGCACAAATTAAGAGTGATGAGTAAAAGACTTTCACTACTGAATTCAGCCCATACCATTTACAACGCAGTTATGCGTCACCGTAATTAACGGGTTTGAAATGATATTCAAATCACAATGACACTGTGCTTGTAAAGAACGTTTAGTACTTGTAGTTATTAGTAAGGTGTATACGCTAATAAGAATAAAAATATATATATCAAAGTCTCTAAAATATATTAAAGGCTTAAAAATAAAAATGTATAAAACCACCAGAATTTCAAGTTTGAAAGATCTGATGTAAAAGAGCAGCATTATTCTCTTATATTTAGGATTTATGTATTATACTGATTGGTAGTCAGTGAAGACTTTTACATTAAGAAAGTAAAGAGACGTAAAACAAATGATTTTCTTTAGAAATAATAAAAAAGCTGATTGATGACACTGAATAACGGCAGTTGAAAATTCAGCTTTGCGTCACAATAAATCACACTTAAGAAAAATTCATTTTAAATTACTTTTTTTTTTTTTTAATACTGTATTTTGTTCACATAAATGTAGACTGAGTATTAGAGGCCAATACATTCTAAGACTAAAAATAAATTCACCTTCAGCCTTTTGAAACATTTTCAAATTAAAGAGTTAAGCGGTTATTGGTTACAGTAAAAATAACTACTAACGTATCACAATTTTGCACAAAGTATTCATGACATTTCATGGGATTACCATACAGACCGCCAGGTTACAATTATGTTTAAGGTTGACCTTTTTGTGGCCAATTTGAGAGTTTTGGCCTACAGTAAAAATCCCATTCACTGGCCTTGATATTCAAACGAAACGAATGCATGAAACCCTTGCATGATCACATTAGCTGCAATTGATCTATTGTCAGAGGAGCCAGGTGTTTGATACACTTGAGTGAGGTCGAGCTAAAAGGTTTGTCTGATAATGAAGCTCTGTATGGATTTCTGAAGGTCTCACATGATGAATGAGGGAAAAAAAAGGACTCAAAGATTAAATACAGCAGAAACGTCTATAAAATGTGCAAATAAAACCAAATGCTTTTTGTTCCCTTTTTTATTTCATATATTTGATTGAATATACACGGGCTAGTCTTTTTCAAAACATGGTCCCATGGTTATTAACCCCTTCAAATCAAGTGACAGCTTGGCAAGAATCAGATTCGACAGACTCAGCCAGTGATCTAACTGCAAAGGTAGTCCAACAGATAGGACAGTGTGTGTGTGTGTGTGTGTGTGTGTGTGTGTGTGTGTGTGTGTGTATAAATACGTATGAAAGATGATAAGATGATAAAAAGATGGCATGACACTGACAAGATGAAAGTGTATGCCTGTGTGTTTGAGATCTCTGAGACCCTCATTCATTACTCCACGAGAATGTGTAACAAAACACGCAGGCAATGCCACACTTGCTAATCACTGCTAATAGCTAAACCTGTCTAGCCTACTTGGTAAAAAGTACTTAACACAAAATAGCGTGAATGAAGTAAAAGCATTTGCTTAGTTATACATTCATTTGACTGAATGGATCAGACTGTGGCTTCTCTCTTGGGTTCACAGCGAGAGCCATCTGATTTTAGATGAGTCACTGTGTAATCATTCTCCGTGTCTGACACCACAGTGCAGAAATGGCTTGGTCTGTGGTTAACAGGAATGCGTGCGTTCATGGAAACCGGTGCGGTCTTGGCGAATAACCCGTTTTAGTGAATAAATCTGGTGATTTATGAATGAATAAACCTTGCCGTGCATTTCGGAAGCTTCTCAGATTGCTAACGACTGCATACTTCGACCATGTGAGAGTGCTGTACCTCACAACCCTAGCAGCCACGAACTACAAGAACCGAACGTCGAGAAAGTTAAGGGATAAAAACTACGTGATCCATTTCCACGTTTCGTCCGTTTCTCATCCCTAATGAGTTTCGTTTTCATAAGCAAACAATTAACGAGACTGCCTGGAGCGCCCGTCAACGTCACTGCACTTCACTCGATGTTGTTCCGATCAGAGGACACCCTGAAAACTGCAGTGACTGCGAGCTTCTGATAAGCTCTCCTCTTTAAACGCTCATTTCACCCAAGTTTACAATCGTGAAATGTGAGTTTCGGGACAGATGTGGCTCCGTTTCCTCCATCAAATGCAATGACACAGTAACCCAATCACTGTAGGGTGGTCTGATGCCGCCGGGCAGCAGAGAATATACACACCCTTCAACAGGCGGTACAGAAACTGATGCTTTACCACATTGACACGACGAAAGAAAAAAAAAAAATCGTTCACATATCACAGCGCCGACGCTACAGGACGTTCGTGACTGTGCATTCCACAGTTGACCACAATAACAGCGAGAGAGTCCAGATATCGTTTCCGATCTACAGCAGCCTAAAAGACTGCAAAGTACAAATTAACATTACCAACAGGTTTACTCTGATGGTGCAGTAGATAAGTATGAAATACGATAGCATCGTATTCATTTGAACTATCAAATAAGAATAGAGCATCTTAAAAAAATCAAATAAAAATAAGTCACGCATACAAGTACATGAGAGTAGGACGGACAGCTGAGGGTGAGATGCACGGGATGGATAGATATGTATAATGTAGGGATCGCAGGTGCAGTGTGTGTGTGTGTGTGTGTGTGTGTGTGTGTGTGTTAGGATGGGCAGATGGTAGAGAAATAGTGATGGAGCCTCTATTCTCCAAAAACCATTTGAATATTTTAGCGCATCACATCCTTTTCTGCATGCGGATTTCCCGTCAAGATCACTCAAAGTAGGTTCACGTGAATGAATATCGCGAAAAGTGATTCTCTGTGTCAGCTGGAGATTTTTCCGCAGTGGCCGTATATAAGAACAGTCGCATATTTCACCGACGCACCCTTAAAGACGGGCACCGAGATCGTGTACGCGTTCAGAGCGCGACGCGACGAGCCCGAATGCTGCCATTAGGTATAATCAACCGAGATGTGTGCATTACACTCGCGCGCATCGTATTTGAATATCACTCATCGCGCCGTGCGACCCGACATCGCGCGCTTGCGGCGCTCACCGCTTCTTTGATTTATAATGGGAGCGTTCCTTTCGCGGCGCGTCAGGGCTGATGGGGTATTAAAGCGAGCCCCGAGAGAAGGCGGATGGCCGTACGGATATAAAAGCCGCAGTGCACCCACCACGAATAACGGCGTGTACTCACTTTATAGAAGATCATCTTTAAAGTGCCGTAGAAACCCATGGTGATGGTGATGGCGATAATCCGGGGGTGATTCACTGAGAGTCGATGAAGAATTTATGGAAATATATCTGCGTGATAAGGGCTCTATTAATCCCGGATAGATCCGACAGGGACATACTCATCCACGGACGGATGCATATGAAGCCGAACGGAAGAAACCAACGACTCGCCCGTCTGTCTCATTGAGCGTCCTCTGAGCGGACTGACTGAGCGAACAGAAGGAGAGAGACGGGAGGGGAGGAGAGAGAGAGAGAGAGACCGAGAGAGAGAGAGAGAGAGAGAGAGAGAGAGAGAGAGAGAGAGAGAGAGAGAGAGAGAGAGAGAGAGAGAGAGAGAGAGAGAGAGAGAGAGAGAGAGAGAGAGAGAGAGAGAGAGAGAGAGAGACCCTGCCCTCTTCAGAGCCTCCCCTCTTCACAAAAACGTGGACTTTCCATTTCTTTCTATTAGCAGGGAAGGCAGTCATAATATTATTTTACATTCTAAATTTCTAGATTCAAAGCATTTATTGTCATGTGCACAGTGAGGAAAATAATAATAATAAAAAAATCATAAACTTTCATACATATTGTATACACATATACACAAAGTGATATGGTCATATAATATATTATATATATATATATATATATATATATATATATATATATATATATATATATATATATATATATATATATATATATATATATATATATATATATATATATATATATATATATATGTGTGTGTGTGTGTGTGTGTGTGTGTGTGTGTGTGAGTGAGTGAGTGAGTGAGTGTATAAAATAAACAAAATTATCATATAACTTTATTGATCATTGACAACTGTATTTCAGGAGCAGTATATGTAAAGGCATTGCATGAGAAGACACTGCAAATTTGTCAAAAGATGAAAAAACAAAAATCTCAGCATCGAGTCCTAATGAACTTGGTGTTTATTTTGTAATAATGACTGGCTTATGTTGCACCATCCTGCTTCTTACATGGCTGTTTCAATAAACGGACATAAAATATTGATCTGAGTTTAAGTTAATTCATTAGCTTGCTTGTAGAGACAGCGAAAAAACAGAAAACAAGCACTGCCATGCAGGAAACAGATTTCCAATTGAGTGTGTCAGTTATACAGCGTTGTCCTAGACAACTGTCATCATTCAGAATATCTGACCTCTGCATTCTGCGGCTGACAAATCGGAATCAAGTATTCCAGGGAGCCCCGCAATAATTGCGTTACATTATTAACAAAACAAAAATGGACAGAAATGAATTGCTGGCTCTCGGGAGAATACACCGAGCACACAAAGGGATCAGATGACAGGTTTTCTGCAGACGAGGAAGTGAATGGTGCAGCTCATTGAACAGGGCTGTGCATGCAGCCAGAGGACGAAAGTGGAAGAGCATGAGATTATATTCAACCGAAACCGGGTGGTGCACACCTTCCACTTGTTGTGGTTCCTGAGCCCGCCCCAGAGCCGCTGAAGACGATTGCCGGCCCCTCCCAGTGTTATTTCCGTCAGACTGAGCAGGTGGTATTTGGCACTCGGGGAGGTTTTGTGTGTGGACTGCATGACTAAGGATCGCTCAAGCATAGACAGCCATACAAGGGTTGCGTGCTTAAAAAAATTATAATAAAAAAATATAAATATAATAATAATAATAATAATAATAATAATAATACATAGTTATTAATATTATTATATAAATACTTTTTAATATTATTTTTAGCACGCACAAACGCAGAAATACCCAGAGGTGTGCTATTTAGTGAGCAGTGGAGTAAAACCAGTCAGAACAAACAAGTCACGCAATGAGATAACTTGAAATCAAGCAGTCAGCAAATGAAGAAAATTCAGTTACTCTTGGAAATACAGTTCTACTACATTAGTCAGTAACAATGACAAATACCTCTACAGCATTTATTATTCTTAGTTAATGTTAATTTCATCATTTACTAATACATTATTAAAACCAAAAGTGGTCTTTGTTAATATTTAATGGAGCTGAGGTAACGTGCACTAACAATGAACGGCAGTATTTTAATTAGATAAAAACAAAGATTAATACAGTAACCAAATGCAATGCTTAATCACTATAGCTAAGCAACATTAAAGTAATGGGAACTTGCTGCAGTGTTACCAACAATTTTGTTTGCCTACTAACATCAAGCAAGAACAAAAATGTTTTCTACAAACCAGATACCTGCCTGCGGCGCTCTTGTTTATTTGTAAAATTTTGTGGTAGTTAAAAAAAAAAAAAAAAAAAACTACCAAAAATAAAGGAGGTCACATAAGGAGGTGACTGCTTGTCATCTGTGTTGTTCCTGTGACTCACTGAACAAGTTGAGACATGTACCACAGACACCTCAGTGATGTCTATAATGAACCACCCTGACTGCCTTTTCAGAAAAGGGTGGTCATAAGTTAAATTACACTTTCATGACAGATTCAGATTTGTTGAAAAGCATATAACCAGTTTCAAATATTTTAAGAACAAATTACTCAAATTACTTCTGACGTACTACAGTTATGCCCAATAAGTAGTTTTTGCTAAACAATCGCTAATTGGCAAAGTCTAATGACTAATCTTCTAATCTGATCTAAATCTCAAGAAAAAGACAGATCTATTGCATCAGACTAACTAAGAGCAAAGCCACTGAAGCTTAACCGCACAAAAAAAAAAAAACGCACAACATTGTCATGTCTTTTGTTCGGAGGTAACAAGCCATGTCATCCATCTATAAGCACAGACCAGCCATGATGAACCAGACCATTTCAATACTAAAATGGGTTTAGATCAAACAAGCCAGTAAGTGTGATAAAGCCAGACTAAACAAACCTCAAGGGATTATGGCTGGTGTTACAATGATCATTAAAGCCTAATCAAGGCAAATGAAAAGTGGGAATGTATCGAGGAAGCGTTAGCAAATGTGATCTCCGCCATTTGCCTGCCATTTGGTAGAAAGGAAATAAAACAGGATTAATAGAGCATCTACTAGTGAAACAATCAGCATGGCATCAAACACCTCCTATTGACCACCAGAGGCTAGATGTAATAAACAACACCAAACTACGTTAAGGCTGCAAGTAACTATGTTGTTAGTTGAGTTAGCAGTTCTAGCAACCACTTTCGAATCAACATCCTAATCTGCTCCTTCGAGTGAGACTGATTCTCAGAGAAATCCATTTAGGGTATAACGCTGTTGCCTCATCCTGATAATGAAAGTGCAGACATACAAAATTGCATTAATAAAATTTGTTTATAATGTGTGCGGTTGCTCAGCATTGCAAGCTTAAAAAAAAACTACCTTAAAACTTAAAAAGGAGGTAAGTACTGGAAAACAAAGCTTGGGTTTAGACATGCTGGTAAAGGTTTCTTAGATTTCGTTTTTATTTATTTATATTTTTAAGTGCAAAAGGAAACGGAGTTGATCTTTCCAGCTGCAGCCATACTGTATTCTGCAGGGAGAGGACCACACCGAGTTACTGCGACCAAGCGTTAGGGACAAAATTGCACCTGTCAAAAGTTTCCAAGCAATTTGGTGATGAATTGCTAGGAAAAACTCTTCATTTTACACAGGTTTCAGGACAAAGATTCATTGGAGCCTTTGAAACTAGAGAGCAAGTGAGCAGCTATAAGGAGCCGTTACGCCAATAACCTTGGCAACAAGGACTGTATGAAATGGCGAGCAATTGTATTGATGAACACTTTTCTCTGTCCTTCAAGTGCAAACACTGAATTTTGGTAGGAATTCTTCTAAAAACACAGGTGCGATGATTAATCATCTTCCGACTGTTAGAACATTACTATGGCAACCCCTAAACAAACTGGAGCGCGTATGTATGTTTGGGGGGGGTCACTGGGAGGTTGTGTGTATAAAGCGCTCTCTCTTCTCAGACAAAAACCCTCCTAAACTTTACACAGCGGATAGGAATGTGTGGCATGCGAGAAGGTCCTGCCCGTGTCTTCTGAAGAGACTCTGACCCCTCCCCATGTTCACAGTGGAGAATTAACAGACTCCATGGAGAGAGACTTTCCCCTGACACGCAGCCGCAAAAAACAGGTGCTTTCCTGGGAACGCTTGGGTTGTAAAGTCCATTTTCTTATCTCCCCATTTCATGGATTTTAGAATGATATAGATATGCTTAAGGCAACAAGACCTGCCAGACACATGATAGATGGCCCACAACAATGTTATATTGTTTTAGCGATGCAGCAACGCAAGTTCCAAGAAAATGTTAATTCCTTAAGACACTATCACAAATCAAGCAGGCAAAACGCCAAGAACATGCTGCAAACAGGAGGACAGCTTGTGAAAATTTGTGGATGCTAAACCAGCTAGTGGATGAAGAGTCCAATACCATAATGCCCATTTTTATTATCTATTTACTTAAAAAAAAAAAAACTTGAAATAGAATTAAAACATTGTTTGCCATGATCATGTTGTTCAGAAACATGCTTCCTCTCTAATTGTTTTATGCACTATCACTCTGTGTAAAGGTCAAATTACTTAAAATAATTTGAAATTGAAGACTTGAAGATATCTCAACTTGAACAGAGAACACACTTTTCCTTAAAAACCTTTTCTTTCATTATCCATCTTGGCCAGATGGATGATATTGACCCGGAATCATTCACAATTAAAAATAAACATTAAATCAAAAGACGTGCATGAAAAATTGCTACAACAATCCCAAACATTTCACGTATATTTGACCTTTTTAAAAAGAAAATGGAGGACAAGCAGTGTCCACCCTATGAATGGGCAACCGGTGCAAAGCAAGAAAGCGGACATTCCAATCGGGCAGATGACATCGAGGTTAATGAATTCGCCTGCGGACTGCGATGTCCTACCAAGCACAATGATACCATCTGCTCCTGACCCGAGCATTTAGCCTCCAACTTGACAATAAGCACCTGATCCATCACGTTTGATTGGGTCGTGACGAATGATATGCGGGCAGCATCCCTCGTGGCTGGGTGAATGATGAAGATGAAATGATACACAGAGACATTGCGGGGTCACTGTCCAATTTAGGAATTGGATAAACAACAATGCTGGCTAAATTAAACCAGATGTGTGTAAAGCATAGAAGAGCAGAGGGAAATTACTTCTGTGATGTTAGGAAAAATCAATTCACCCGAGATGAAGAAGCAACGCAAATTAAATGTAACAAGCATTATCACAAAATATCCTTTAAATAGGATCCAGAAACTGACATTTCTTACACTTCACAATCGCTAAGGTAAGAATAAACACTGGTGGGCCTTAGTTCAGCCTCTTAATTCTTTAAATCATTTAAATTCTTTAAAAGTTCCACCCATTTAGCCACAGCACCAGTTAGTATGACATATATTCTTCATTGGTTCCAAGAGCTAAAATATTCAAGCATACATGCTCACTGACCCTTGCACCCTGATCTAATCTTGCAATATGACTGTCATAAACTCTTTGTAAACATACTGAATCATATGTTGACTATCATGCAGTAAAATCTAAATAGAGACTGTTGTTGGCAGCAACAGAGTCGAAGGACTTCTCTTTATTAGAAGGCATTTTCTGTTAAACCCCAAAGAGTTGTTCCACTTCTACCATCGAAAGTAGAACTATAAAGTATTAAAGCAAAAGAAATAGTTGTGGGCAAACATTTTAAAACAGCAGGAAAGAAGACCACAAAAACCTCCAGGTGTTGTTTTCTTATCTGAGGACTGTAATTTTACCCGGCCTGTAGTGGTAATGTAGGGTAATTAGTAGGAACAGTGGCTACTGCTTTATTTTTCCAACTGTTTTGTGAAGTTCAGCAGCTCCATATTTTCAGTTCCAGCTGTTTGTGAAGTTCAACAGCTCTCCATGTTTTCAGTTACAGTAACTGTTACTGACTGCTTACAGACTGGTTCCTCAGCATTCTTACGGACAGAGAAAAGAGCCTAAGGCAATACCTTACACTGCGAAAGATTTACATTTTAAAGCAGGAGCAGGAGTGTCCCATCCTGCTCCTGGAAGGCTACTATCCTGCAGAGTCCTAATTATCCTAATCCTAATTAAATGCATCTGAAAGAACTAATCAAAGTCTTCGGGATCACCAGAAACTTTAAGCTAAGTGTGTTGGGTCAGTTTGGAGCCAAACTCTAGTGAACACTGGGCTTCCTGAAGCAGGAATGGACGCTCTTCTTCTAGAGAACCTGGCAAAACTAAAGGTGGTGACCTTATAGTAATTCTGTGAGCAGATATGATAAGTTATCCCCTCCCTTGATAGCTTGAAGTGAACCATAACAGGAGGGCAACAGTCAGCCCTGCACAACATAAAAGAACAAACTGTTAAAAGCTCCACTTTTGACCCTCCATGTCGCAGCGAAAGACAGGATTCTTCAAAGGTGCAGTGACCTTTAGCATAGCAGATTCGCACAAAGTCTTTGCCCTGATCTGGTTTCAGATGATGATTTTCAGGCCACTCCAAGTGTTAAACATAGGTAACATGAGACTTAAAGAGCTCACAGTGTGAACTGGAAACAATACTTTTAAATATTTGAAAGTTTTTTGATTTTTTTTTTCTTTTTGAATAAAGTTTAAAAGCCAAACTGTATTACTAATATCCTACTCTGAAACTCTATCAAGTATGTGAAACTTTTACATCTAAGTCAGTCTTGTAGCCAATACAATTAGCGAAAAATGTCAATGCATGACAGCAAAAATTCCCATATAATGTGTGAAATATACATGATGTTTTATCCTAAGACAGTTGCCTAAGGTCTGCTCAGAGCATGTGCACATAGATTTGTAAACCGATGCAATCTAGTGCCACTGCAGCGATTGATATTCTAACCGAAGATTTTCTTTCATCTCCCACTTTGATGAGTCACATGGTGCAGACACTGCAGACAAGTCCAGATATAACATTTCTATCCTTATTAAAACAAAAGTCTCATTAAAAGCTGACCTTTCACGGACTGTTTGTTTTTGTGGAGACACACTTGAGGAGTGACCATTTTTCTGTGACTGCAACAGTGTGTGTGAGGGAATGAGAAAGTAGTCAGCTATGGAAGGTCAACTAACACCATGTAGAAAAGGATGATTACCACTAACAGATAAAAATAGACCCAGATTACAGATCTGGAGCTCCACTAACAATGTTTTGTACTCTCATGAATGCATTTAAAACGGAGGAAAGGAGACATGAAGTCTGTGGTCCTGAAACCTCTGTGTGAACCAAACAACACGGATGGGAGTCTTCTGGGCACCTCAGAATCTGTTTCAATTCTGATTCTTGGAATCATAACCTAATTCCAAAACGATTGTTGATATAAATTTATTTTATTAAACAAACTTTCCTGACTTTGAACATCAGATGCGTTTGCACATTTCTACTAAATTACTTATGTAATTTAAAATAAATTCAAATTGAAAATAAATCAAAACATTTATTTCCGGACAAAAGTGTATATAACGGTATCAGAATTTATTTATTTAGTATTTTTTTTATTTATTATAGACAGCCGCAGATCTAAGAGACTGCATTCATGCTAATTATTTTAATATATCAGATGTTTTATCCTGTCCTTAGCACACACCTGCTTTTTCATTTCTTTTGCATTATAAAAGCACTTTAATATTCAAACGCATTTAACTGCTGTTGTGTATTTGTGTGAATACAGCCGTCTCTAGCACACAAAAGTGTTCTGGCACATATACGAGAAAAGCTCAGAATGGATTCTGAATATTCTGTTGAATTGCTGAAGAAAGACTCTGTGCATAAGAAAAGGGAATCTATTTTTTTTCCTACCGCTACTGAACAGGCCCATGCTTAAAGCTAAATGAAAGAAACACCCCCTTTGGCAGCTACAAGTTTGAACACAAGCTCTCTCAATGAGGAAGATAAACTTTATGGAAGGAGGTGAAAGATTGTTCTATTAGCACATTCACTGTACATTAGTTGTACTTTGTCTTCTCTGAGGAAACTATTGTGATGGATTTAGTGTATCCAGGGTTGGATATACCTGAGCAAAATTTTAATGTTCTAGAGTTTGTAAAAGTAGACAAATTGATGAAGCACAAGTCTGGAGAAGCTAGAACTCCAGGAAAGTAATCTACTAAGAAACAGGCTGTGTTCTATAGTGATATATGGCCTCCACAGGTGAGTTCGAGATGCTCTCATGTGGAAGGAATGCAGGTGGAACAGATCTAGACTAAAAGCCATGGCACAGAGTCTTATATAAAAGCCTGGTGATATTGGACAATGTTTGATACACATCACAGCCAAGAATTTTGTAGTAACTGACCAACTGATACAACAAAAGGAACAGTCACATGTCACGACTACCTTGAAAAAGATTCAATTATGAGCATGGAATTGAGAAAACGGAGAAAATCGAGTATCCTAATAAAAGGTTTAACTACTGGACAAGTCTTAATCCAGACCTTTAGCTAGACACGTGTAAACCTGCTTTACTGCAGAGGGCATGTTCAGTCTTGTTGCTGCTGTCATTAGGTGTTTCCTCTTACTCTAGCTCCTGTTCCAGACGCTCCAGTCGGGCTGGAATAATACATAGTTTTCGGCGCTTAGGGAGGATCTTAACCATGCGGTTTGACCACAATTGCAGCTCTTTCATATCCATGTATGCTGACGCTAATTCTGAACCAGTTTCACCTCTTCAAATCTTACTCCTCCATGAGAAAGCAGTGCCAAAGCTGATCAGATATCAGTGTCAAACTTACACCACAAGGTGCTTTTCATAAAAACAACAGCCCAGCCTTTGAAATGAGGAATGGAGAAAAAAAATAAAAAAATAAAAAAATCAAACACACCTAAAAGTATCACTGGTGCAGTCTTCCAGAAATACAAAAAGTAAAAGCTTGGCAAAGAAATAAACAGTTTTTGACTTTTGTTTTGGATCATGTGTGTCAGTTGCAGTCAGATGATGTAACACAACAGCAACGCTGGCCTGTCTCGGATGTTAAGTGAAAGACATTGCAACTTTCACTAGACGATTAAAAAGGAATATCATGGTGCTCATGATCTTTTTTCCTATTTGGAATAGAATCATATTCTTGCTCTGGTTAGTTGCACAAATACTGACCAAAAAAAATAAAAAAAAAAATCTTCTAACTCAAGTCCAGTCAATTTAGCTGTGGACGGCTGTCAGAGCTTAAATAAAGGGTCTAAAAACATTTACCAACCAACAAAAACCTATGACAATGACTTCATTCAAGTGCAGAAGATAGAGTAGGCGCGACTCCAAAATAACAGTAAGGATCAGATTTAGCCCAATTATGGAGCAGTGCCTGTGGCGGAGGTTTAAAACGCTAACCACACGCAAACAGAAAGAGTAAACATAAGCAGGCTCCTCAAGAGCCTCAGGACAGGCCTCAGGGGTTGGAGGAGCTCTCGCTCACTCAGTTTTCTCAATCGGCTTTCAGAAAAACAACTCAAAGTCTCAAAGCGCATGTTGTTAAAAATCGGTGTGACCTGCTAGGAAAGCTGGTATCTAAAAGAAACTTTTTAATTGCACAAAGGACTTAATTATACAAGGTTTGAATTTGGAGCGAGATTAATCACTTGAGGCACAGAGGCGCAAACCCGCTTTCCCATGAGATATAAGAGACCTGTGACTCTGGGTCAAAATGTGAGAGTGCGATGAAGTAATTACTCTTAGTCAGGCCCTGCAGGACAAAGAGTGACAGTCGCTAACAGGATGATATCAAGTGTTTGGTTACATCTCCAGAGGGTTGAGAGAGCAGTCAGTCATGAGCAGAGACACAATCCTCTCAGCTCTTCCTGTCTGTGTGTACTGCAAAACAACAAGAGCGGGTTCGCCCGAACCTAATACTAGAGGTGATGGTTTAAGTAAGGGAGAAACACAATGTAGCGATCAAAGAGACAGAATGAGGTACCGAGTCAGAGAACAAGAGGAAAACACGCAATGATGAATAAAGATATTCAGCCTATGAGTTATTTAATACTTTGTACATTTGTTTGACGTGTTGCGTGACACTCCGCAGACGGTGCGCAGCACACAGCCCTCATTTGGGTTGACTGGATGAATTTCACGGTTGCAAAATTCTCCGAAATAACAAACGCCAATGCAGAAACACTAACTGAACCAGCAAGAAACAAGATTGAATAGCATGCTGAGCTTTATTTATGCAGCCAGGTACATTTATAAGTTCATGTTCGCTGGTCATTGATCATATGAAAGAGGTGGACACACTCAATGTATTGTAACAACCTACATGAACAAATAATGTTTGTGCTGTGGAAAAAAACCTGAATCCTACGCTGTACGTAATGGTAAGTTCCCCTGCTATATACAGGAAAAAAAACTAATTTACATGTAATTTAATGGTTGTATAATATTTTCGGAAATGCGGTGGAGTATGATTTAAAGTGCATAACATCAGCAAAATTACCTGTTACTTTTTAAATAGTGTATTAATAGTGCAATAGTGTATTATAAAACAGATTTCAGTACTTGTATCAGTTAATGAAGACATAGTATTTAAAAATAAATTTGTGTTGTAAAATTGTAAAACCTAAAAATATTGCTACTATATTTTAATGCAAAATTCTGGCAAGCATAGCTGTAATTTTTTTTTATGTACAATTAATGTTTTAAGATATATATTTCTGGGTAAACTGTCATAATACTGTTTGGAGATTTTTATTCTTTATACAGAAGGTTGTGGTGAAACTCAAGCCTTTCTATAGAAGTTTCACTATAACGGTTGATGCTTTACTGTACTTCAAAAATGTACCGACTCAGCTACTTTGACAAACTTTCTTTTGAATTTGTCCACCAGGACCAAAATGCAATGTTAGAGAAAATCAGAAGTGCACAACCATGCAAACAGCCTTAAGAGAAAAAAAAAAAAAAGCAGCAATGAACACTTCCCGAGTACCTCAATGACATCACTTGCACAGAGACCCTTGAATAAACCAAGTTTTAGTAAGAATGTGGAAAGAGGGCAATGTGGGCCTCAAACTTAGAAAAAAAAGTAGATGGAAAAAAACTCCATCACACCCTGCTTGAGGGTGTTTTTGGAACTTGATTATAATTTCTGCTGAATTCATGCTGAAGGAAACAGCTGGACCACAGGCATGGAAATTCACTAATTAAGACTGTTGTGATACCCATCTAAACAGTCCCTTAAACCACCCAGCACAGACATTTTTACATATAATGTGGAACATCAGAGTGAGAGAGAAACACTACTAACTACAACTAGAGAAGCACTACATCATTTTTAGAAAAGCCGTTATAGAACTTGTTTTTCTTTTTAATGATCTCAGAAATTCAACGAGAAGCAAAGAGGGTGCGCAAGTTCTCTCCGCAAGGTCGAACGGGTCAAGATTTTCTCCGCATTAACACTTCCAAAGACAGGCTTCATGGTCCACAACAACACAAAAGAGTCCTATATTATTCAAGGGAGCAATCTGCCCATCATCAATAATAGATGTCTGCCAGTGGCAGCAGAACGTTAAGTGTTCATGTATTCTTAATGAGTCCAGGGTTGGAGAGGAACTGCGTGCCACCTCGTGTTCTAAACGGCTGCCCATGGGGAATCGTGGTTATGTATCCCTGTTAACACGCATGACTTCACCAGAACTGCCCCATCAACCTCTTCTCTCATGAATCCAACAGCTCTGAGAAACACTCGTCCAGATAGACCACACAGAGCGCTGGAACACTGCAATGCCACAGTGTTTAACACCGCTTTGAGGTCCTACCATGAACGAAGCAAAAGGAACGCATTGCTCATTAAAGGTGCAAGTTTCTGTTTATTCAGTAATTGGGCTTTTAACAGGGCTTGTAGTTTCTAAAAGTTCCTTTATGCTGGTGCATTCAAAAACCAACTGAGGAATGTAAGTATGAGCTCAAGACTTCTATAGTCTGCTAGGAAAAAAAAGAGAAGAAGAACAGAATAAAAGACAAATGGGCATTTTGAAACTGAGTGAGAGCTGGGATATAATGAACTATTTCCATTGTCTTGGGTCAATTTGCTGAGGTCTTGAAATATCGTGACTCGAATGCAAACCAATTGCGCGCTTCTCTCTTGCTCGGCTATGACAGTCTTCAAACAGAAAGAAGTCATGTTTAGCCAACTGATAGAGTAACACTTTCATTATTATATAATGGAGGTCATCATAAATAATTTCATTCTATTTTACAGGCTGCATGCAAAATGTTTATGCGAGTTATTCGTCTTAAAGGATACTGTAGAAAAAAAGGGAGACAGTAAAGTAAATGTTACAATTACTTGGTTAGAAATATGTTAACTAGGATGTTTAACATTTCCTCTGTTTCACATTAACACGTATGTAAAATGTAATGTGCAAAAATGTTGCCATTAAAATTCAAAAAAACTAATCAGTCACAAAGCAAGATTCTTGCGATTATGTAAAAAAGCTAAACTTTTTTTTTTTCAGGCCAGTTGAAATTAAATCAAAAATACTCACATGACTCAAATTACACCTGGAATCAAACTGAATCGAGAGCTTGTGATTCAGAATTAAATTGGGAAATCTGTCTCAGTGCCCTTTCCTAATAAGGAAGAGTACTACCCCGAAGTGCTAAATTACCTTGGGTTTCCAGGGCTGTAATAGGATTGTGGGTAAGATTATTCAGATTTAGTCAAGTAACACTTCAATTTCTGCCAGTTTTAAGATTTTTGTGTAATGATGGAAAGGTTACAAGGATGAACATCTTGAAAAGCTAATAAAATTGCATCTCATATTATACTTAGAACTCAAATAAAGAGCATAAAGTTAAAGCCACGGGTATCCAGTGATACATTTCTGGAGGAATCTATGACACTGTATCCTAAACGTCTCCATGTTCAAATCTCTGCCCAGTTCCTCTCAGAGAACACTCCAGCATCTGCTAAAAATAAAACCTCTTAGACTCCTAATGATACTTCATGTCAAAGTGCATTAACATAGTGGTAAGGCAAAGCCTTTACACAGAATGCTCTTTCATTAAAAAATGCTAAGTACTAGACGCACAAAATAAATCTTATCGAACATTCTTATTAAAACAGCTAATGATTAAAGTAGCAACAAAACTATGACATTCAAAAAACAAATGTTTCCTTCCACCTGAAAAGTATGTGTTCTGTATCTTATTATAAAGATCTAATGAATCAATTAAACAAAAAAGTATCCATCTTCACTTTGGGATGGATAAGTTTAATTGAATATTCATAATTTAATAACCACAAGCTGAGACTCACCAAGGTAACATTACAATAAGATGAAAAGGATTTAATTATTTACAATTTCACTTTGAAATGCTTATAACCATTGCAAACTTTCCACGCATCTACCTTTATTGACTATATGCGTTTCAAATAAATTCAATCATTTTTATAATTAAGTTTATGTAAAGTTTTCATCGTCCACTCATAAGTGACACTATAAAACACCACAATTGCACTCACACAGATGCTGGCAGCCTGCAGCAAACCTGAATTAGAGATGCTGATGAAGGAGTTTTTGTTGGGCTGGCCGCACCCCTCTACAGTACATGCTGAGAAATGCAAACTGAACGTGGTGCTTTCCGTGATGAGAGATGCTGGGTCAGTGACGCAGTCTATGCAGCTACCCGACTGCTTTCTCCCTCTCAGCCCGAAAGCACTGCGAGGCCTCAGTTTGCTTTTGGCTGCAGGGTTGTTGATTAAGTCCAACAGGATCCAACAAGGCAAGAAGTGTCAATAAACGTGTGTATAGAAAGACTCAAGCATGCACTGGCGCTGTGTACTGAGCTGCCCTACTGAAGATAGATTGAGTACAAACATGACTTCCTTTTTCTTCCATCAGCTTTGCCACAAAGAGAGAGCATCTTTTAACGCCAGCTGGCCATCGTCCTCTGAGGATAAGACACTACATGATCCAGGGAGCCAGAAAGAGAGGTTAGAACAGCTTCCCAAAAATAGACGCTCCTCTGTCGACTGCTCGTCTTGCTTTCATACCACAACGGCAGTCAATTTTCTGAAGGAGGATTCCTTGATTTTCGGTCCAAAGCCTCACTTCTTTTTTCCCTAGCGATCACTGAACAGGTTCTGCTTTAAAAACAGCCAGGTAGGATGCACTGAATGAAAGGAGATGCATCATCCATAACACGGAGGCCGATATCACAACCATTTGCATATTCTCATTTCGTAATCACTGCTCCACACCGATGTCTTGGGGCTTGCTAGATAAGGGTTGAATCAATGGGCTTGTTCATGGACCATCCCTTGCTAAATCAATCACGAACACTCCGAATATAAGGGAAAATACCAAACTGATACATTGAGTAAGCTTCGATGTGTGAAGCTACCGCTTCCGCTAATATTAGCTGAAGAAAAAAGGGTCCGTGCACTGCACTACACTATTCTAGTTTTTTTTCCCCATTTACAGCAGCTAATAAATCAGAAGGGTTGCACATTCATGTTCACTTGTATAAATACACCTTATGTACAGTCCAACAAATGAGTGAATGAAAATGAGTGTAAGCCAGAAAAGCCGTAGACGCCCTCTGGCAAGACATACAATTCATTTGGCATGACACTTGCATTGTATGTATATTCTCTAACAACTAGCCATTGAGGGACAAGTTGTATAGTGTACTCATTTAGTTTTCACAGGCATCATGAGATTGAATGAGAGTACTTGATAAAGTCTACTATGGTTTGGGACATTACAAATGACTGCCATCCTAAATAGAATGAATAATAGGGGCGATATCAGATTTTTTTTTTTTAGGGAAATAAATATTCAAGCTCACAATAAACAAAGACATTGTAAAAACAATATGTATGAATTTAGAGGTTTAATCCAAAGTCATTTGAAAATACAGTTACTTTAATGAATAAAGGAATATGATTAAGATTATGAGTATTGTTTGAGCCGTAAAAAGGTAGGATGCATGTTAAGATATTTAAATGGACAGTGACTGACACAAATTAACTACTTTGCACTTTTACCTTTTCTCTCCATTCCTCATTTAATGTAATGAGATGAAAAAGAGACCTGTAAATTTTCCAAAACTCATTCTTGTTTGGAACAACTTGAATGATGTCAGAATTGAAATTTTTGTTTAAACTAGTCATTTAAATCCACTCCGTGAACCAGCCGTTTTAAAAGTGTTAAAACGGCTAATTCGCTAATATATCAATGGACGCTTCAATTTTGGTCAACTGGATTTACCCAACGAACCCTTAATTTTAACCTTCGACTTAACTTCCCAGAGCCGATTAGCCTTTATGTACACAGCACCACCTTAACATGTAGGTACATGAAAGGTAACAGCTTTTCCCTTTTGCTGACATTCTGCACTGAGACCTGCCCACCAGGACAGCTGTATGGAAATTAGAGAGCTTGGGCTGCACCATTACATGGCCCGCCCTGGCAGCGCACAGAACAACGGCTCTCTCAGCACCGTCGCTTCAGGCATGAACTTGGCAGATTAGCCATTCAGGAAACAAATAAGCCCTCTAACACAGACGGCCCCCTGAAAGGGAGAAATAAAAACAACCTGAATGCTACGACCAGAGAAAAAGAGGCCTGAAAAACACTACGTTTCCTCCCTCCAAAGACATTGTGTCTGAGGGATGGAAAACCCTCTGTCGGTGAGCTTGTTTTCCATCTCGTCTCTCGCGCTCTCAATGCGCAAGCAGTGCTATTTAACAAGGTTGTAAATAAGCAGCCCTGAGGCATTGTATTATAACAGGATACGCGCACCCTAAAGTGCTCAACTACAGAGGGTACACAGTACAAATATTTCTGAACGAGAGAAATCGTAAAAAAAAGTACAGAGTCGACCGCCCACTCCTCTGCTACTTGTGCTACTCATCTGCTGGAACGTGTCGGTGTGAGATCTAACATGTAGCAGATATCACTGAGGTTGTGCTGCTCTATTGATTGGACCGTAGCACATGTTTTTTGTTGAAGAGGCTGGCTCGATCCATTGCTCATTGTCGGCAAAAAACTGATGAACACAGAGAGCGGGCGGGCTGCATAGACACTGACGGTGGGCGGCAGCGAGAAGGACGCTGTCCACCTCCCTCTATCTGTACACGGTTGCCTGGCAACACCAAAAGAGCTCTGGCCAACCAGAGGGTTATATTGCTCTCCTTCTGGCCACTCGTGAGTAAACTCTCCATAGACTTTTATGAATATTTACTAGAGGTGATAAAAAAAAAAAAAAAAAAAAAATGCAAACTGTGGTGCATTACTGCGATTATCATTAAGACACTCAATCAACACTAAAGCTTCAGTTAGAGCTGTCAATCAATTTAATCAAATTAATTACATGGGCAGATTAATTAGTCAGAAGAACCTCATTTAAAAATCACACAAAAAAAAAAAACTGTTGAGAAAAACGCCCATATGAAGAGATTTCAGAGACAGTGACAGATGAGCAAATCAAGTTATCATTAGTCTGTAGCATGAATAATGTTTTTAAAAGTTTTTAAAGGGATAGTTCACCCCAAAATTAAAGTCTGTCATCTTTGCATCACTAATACAGCATTCATCATGCATTAGGCCATCGACATTTTCAACTTTAAAATTAAGACCGCATTAAACCGACCCTTATGAATTGACCCAAATAGAGACGATTGCTATTTGAGATAAACATTTTAAATTTAGGGACTGAGCACATCAGATATCGAAGATAGGTCTAATTTGGACCTGGCAGGAGAGAAAACAACAACAACAATAACAACAAAACACCTCATTGGTTCTCGTGCTTCAGGCATGTTCAAGCTTCAGTTTTCATTTTATGTGCTCTATGAGGCTTGGAATGACACGACGATGCTTAAATGGCAGAATTTTAATTTTAAACAAACTTCAAATGTTTAATCACTATTACTGCATTATCTAAAAAATTCAACACTCTTTAATAGCTAATTTTCTTGTTATGGCTAATTAATTTTTACTAATTTACAAATTTTTCAAGACATTTGCAACAAGTAATCACGCATCCATATAACGTAACAAATTTTTCACAACACACTGCAGGTAACACTGTTGTTTTATTCACTCATGCTTTCAAGATGATCAAAAGTCAACTCTGACAAAGCCATCTTATGTTAGCCAGCTATACTTCTACATCTTTTCGGCTAGAAAAAAAAAATAAGGATAAGCTTAAAGCTTATTTGTACATGTGAGTAGCAGTGCACTGGATCAAAACTCTTGATTGCTGATGGTGATTCCCATCTCTGAGGACTAAACATTAAGAGTTTGCGCTCGGATATTCTCATGTAAATGTCCGAACATTTAGGTATAACAGCATGAAAATAATATCTACTTTTATTATTAAACGACTGTTGCATGCTGAAGCAGGCATTCCTGAATTTATAACGCAGTCTCTAAAAACTAAAGTCCAGGAACAAAAACACATCTAACTTGGTTATTGAGGGTGGAAACTCTTCTCATAATTAGAGTATTTTTCTTTTTTTAATTGCACTCTCCCTCAGCCCTCATTTTTTTCTATTGGCTGGCCATCTGTCTCTGATTCACTGTGTGCTGATGTGTGTTAATAACCGTTGTGGAAATGTAGGGACACAAACAGCCACATGGTTTCCGGCCATCCGGCCAAATTATGACGCAGTCAGATAACATGCATTTTAATATCCTGGTTTTTTAAGAGGGCAAAGGGAAGAAACGCACAATGGCATGACACTACCGAGGACGGGCAGCTCCGAGTGCGCATTTATTAAACAAAGAACACGCATTTAATAAAAATGTTTCTAATAGAACTCACACGTTGAAACGGGCTTTAAATACAATGCAGAAAGAAAAGGACTGCTTAGATACAAAAATGAATCGAATTAATTATATCGGTCACTCGACACAAAAATTAACCTTCTGGCCTAAACTACTTCATATGAACTTTGATGTACCTCCAGCACTAAAAATCTAACATACCTGAAACACTTAATGTCTTCCGAAACATTTGATGATTACAGACAGGTGTGTTAGAGCAGGGTTTGAAATTAATTCTGCAAGAATTCAACTCTCTAGGAAGAGGCCTGGGCATCCCTGACGTAAAACATTACCGTAAAATTCTAACCAGGCATGGATGCAACGCCAACCAACCTCACTACCAGGCCACCGTTTTCAAGAAGAAGTTTCTATGACTTTGAGAAGACAAAACATTCAGAGGCTATGAAAACACTTTCATCTTTAGCAACAACTGCAAAGTGACTTGAGTTTCTGTCTGGCCTCCAGAGAGCTTCTCCTCTGAAGTTTTAATTAGTAAAGAACCTTAATCCTTCACAGTCTAGCTAAAGCTTTTCAAGCATCCAACTTCTACAATAAGACTGCTTATTAGTATGTACTTAAAGGTGAATTAGTAAGTCCTTAAATGTAAAATTTAGAGGTGTCTTATTCTCACCAATGCTGCATTTAATTGAACAATATACAGTAATAATGTGAAATATATGTAATAACAATATTTGTAAAATTAATCTATGCTGTTTTGCTGCTCAAATAACACTTATGAATGTTGAAAAGATGTGCTACTTATTATAGTGACGCTTTTTTCTGGGATTCTTTGATCAATAAAAAGTTTAAAAGAACATTTAATTGTACAAAATGTAAAATCGTTTACTGGATTTTTTTATTGCTGTCATTTTTCAATCAATTTAACACAACCTTGCTGAACGAAAATATTTAAGAGTTTAACCCATGTGTCCTAATTAAAGAACACTGTACAAAGGCATAATCTTAAATGGAAGGCCTGTGTTTACAAATGATGGATGTCCTTTTTCTAAAAAAGTTCTAATGATCAGAACGACAGGAAAACGCTAAAAATAAACATCAACTTATTAAATTTGCCCCTGACAGTTTTAAACTCAAATCATCCACCCCTCTTCCATATACTTCAACTCTGACGAGCTCTAAAACGGTTCGCTCCCACCGTATCTCCTCAAAAACCCAAAACCCGCTTGGCAGTTCTGAAAACATTCCAAACACAACGACTATTCTGTCAGGAGATGACTGACAGGTCAAAGAACAAGGTTCTCCGCCGTGTTTACTGGTTACCTCGACTGTTTATACTGAGCTGGAAGTTTAACGGCCTAAGAAGAGCGCTATAAAAATAGCCCTTTTGAACAAGACTGATGTGGGATTGTTTATTGAAAAACCAGTGGCAAAGAGAGCCAGCGTCTCTTGATGCTAGCGTATCTCGACTTAACCATAACGTATATGTGCTGCACTTTTTAAAAAAAAGCCAGCATCTCTAGAGGATTCTTCGCACCAGCACTCAAATTTACGGGATTAGGAAGCTCAAGGTCTGTTTACACATTCAAACCCGTTTGTGCGTGACTAAGAGTGCGTGTGTGTGTGTGTGTGTGTGTGCGCGTGTACTTCCTGTTTACTCTGTCAAAGCTAATATCTGAGCGGAGAATCTGAGAAGGTGTTTCTCAGCAGGTTCTGACAGGGGGAATGACCCTAGAGATGCAGAGCTTTCAGCAACACACCGGTAATAAAACTGGTGGAGGGGTGTTTATTCATCAAACAGGATTAGGCTTTGGTGTGCCGTATCAAGCGATGGGGGCTTGTTTTATGTGAGAAAACAGCCATTGCGAGACACGGGAACTAACACAAAATGACAGCAGGATGAAGAAAAGGCCTGGATGAGCTCATTCGTTCTGTCGCTCTTTCTGTTAGTGTTATCGGGGCTCTTATCCTCCTCAGACAAGTGCACTTCATCCCAAAAAGTGTGCACAGATAAATATCAGGTCGCTGTCGGTGGCACCCTGGCATTGAAAGTGGAGAGATGAGATACTGCATCCGCAGCCTCCACAAAGACGCTTGTTCTGAATGCGGTCCTCTCAAACCGACACCGGGGCCGGCCTCATGAGTAACACGTGTACACGTATGAAAAGAGATACATGAGATGGGCTGCACAGCTGGACGGGAAGCAGACAGGTTTCTGGGTAGCCTCAGGACAACTCTCTTGCTCTACAGTGGATTGAGTCCATCAGACACACAGCGGGAGGTACAGCAGACACCTGACCCCGTGCCAGGCGTTCAATACAAACAGACCTGCGGACATCCTCAGGACGGCATCCCCCACATGCGTGAATGAGACTAGTTTACTTAAAAAGATGGCACATTATGCTGAAATGATCCTACTCTCTTTCCTAACCCTTAAAGGCTATTATTTGCTATTTGCATGAATATATTTATATATTTATTTATAAGAAATATTCTATTTGTATGCGTGTATTTGTATATACATAAATACACAGTGCACACACTTTTTTTTTGGATGCGATTCATTTTGATTAACCGTTGTCCAGCACAAATTTTTACACATACTAATATATTCAAATACTTAAGGTGTAAAAACATTTTAGCATGTAGAAAAATGAAGAATGAATGGTATATTTATGACAACTTATTTTCATAAATATTGTAAAAACATTCTTTTGTTAGTGTATAATACCAAATACATTAATGTTAACATATGAACTCTACAGTCTGATGACACTTTACAGTAAAGTGTTACCACACAAACATTGCATTGCACCAAATACACAAAATTATGTTCTTTTTTTTACCAACATCATGGTTAAATGTCGTTAAGTCAGTTAAAATTATTAAATAAAAACTGAACACACCAACCAAGGTATTGAACTGCAGAAGAACTAAAAAATAATTGCAAAAAATAGACCACAGGGCTGAGAGTGGCCGTGTTTAATAAGGTTACAGGTATTACTGATTAAGCCTGGATCAAGCCGAGCTAGCAAGACTATCACGAGAAGCTGCAATCAGTACCATCTGAAATGAAGATGTCTAATGCTTCTTTGTATAACAGATAAGCAGATTTTTCACTCAGGATATCTTAAACAAGCATGAAGGATAATGATGTTGGTAATGAGAGCTGGGTAATCACATCAGAGGTTTATTTTAAGCATGATTCTGCTCAGACAGCGAGGTAATCAAATCAAGAAAAGGAAGTCCCTTATGTATCAAATAATCAGATTCATTATCATCTTGCTGACCTCAAGTCTCAGAGATGTCTAAGTGAAGCTCTTATGTAGTTTTGACCTCTAATAATAAAGGCTCCAAAAACCGATTACAGGTGTGACAGCTCACAGTTCAGTCCTGATGTCTATGTTTGGGGTGCACAGCACAGTTTAAATGTCTGAGGTTGGTAAGATTTCTGCTAACACTTTCTCTAACACTTTTAACTAGATGCTTATTAGCGTACCTATTATTAACATTCAACATTCTGCATATTTTACATCCCTAATCATGCTCAATACATGAAGTTAACATCTACCTACCTTCTAAACAGTGACGTTGTCTGTACTGCTTATCCCCTTGTGTCTCAGTCAGGATCAAATTGATATTAGTGAAGAGGATAGGATAGAAACCTGTTCAAGCACAGCTCTTAATGGTATTTTTTTTTGCTTTTTGTTGATGTCTTATACTTTTAGATAGGCTGTTATTTGTAAATGCCACGGCTTCTGTTTTTAAGATGTTTTTTTTCATGCTAAAGCTTTACAGTATGGCAACTGCACATGCATCCATGTTTAATGCTTCAAAGAGCTATGTGAAAATGAAATAAGTTTTTTTTGTTATTTCTTTTACTTCCATATTCATTTTCTCTTATTTCTTTTTTTCTAGCATCTTCCACTACTGATTACAAATCTGGGATTAGCCTGTCATAAAAATTGAAAAAAACAACAACTCCCCAATATATCGCCAACATACTGTGATTTTTGTAGATTTTCTTATTTTAGAAAATGTTCTCAGCCTTCACCAGTCATCCTCAATGATTGACTTTCATTTTTTTTTTTACCGTTTTAATTTATAAAGTAAAAAAAAACCAAAAAAAAACTCAGAAGCTTAATTTTATTATATTTCTCTCAGTTTTGAAGCTTCTGTGAGAAAAAAGCAGAAACATCCAAAGCAGCTATATAATAGAAGGCAGCCAAACAGGAGATGTATATTTATTAAAGGGGTGGCTTGCAGACAACCACTTAATCAAGAGCAGATGTGGATGTGATGGTGGGTGGTTTAAAGCACATCTAACAGGCGATGTGATGAAACCCTGAATGAAGATGGTTACTGAGATGAATAGAAAAATCAGACTGACTTGCTCCATAGGAGATGATTATTTGTTTTAACTTAAGTTACAAGATGATACTTTGTTTTGCCGCTCATTTTTGGGTTTTCAAAAGGTCCATGGTAAAAGTCTGTAAATACTTTGTAGAGTGTGGTAAACGTCTCAAGAGACGAGCGTTTGAAGTCCACCTGTTTCTCATTGGGATTCTTGTGATATTCGCTCAGTCGGAACACTTAGAGAAGTCCTTGCAATGACAACAGTTGGGTTAACTTCCTCCAACTAGAAGGAATGTGGGAATAAACTAACCGGTGGCTACAGATGTCAACTATGCAGTTGTTGTTGCACCGATGCTGAAAGATATTGGGAAGGTGCTTGCTTCATACACAAAAAGGGTGTTAAAAAAAGTTACACTTTCAAAAATAAATGTTCCAAAGGGTGTTTTTGCAGTGATACCATTACGAAACCTTTTTGGTTTCCTAAAGAATTTCAAGTAAACATTTCCTAAAACAACCATTTTGAAATACATCTACTATACACTATAAAATAACCTTTTGTGCATTTGAGCATTTGGAAGGTTCCTTTGATGTTCAAGGTTTTTCACAAATCCATTGATGCCAATAAAGAACCCATTTTTTAAAGAGAGTATATGGCATTTAAACAGATGAGGAAAATAAGTGTGTCTGCTGCTATAGCAACTGGATTTAAAGCCGAGTGTCCTTGGTTAGTTGTCAGAGTGTTTGTGACCTTTTTTTTAATAATCTCCATTGACGAAAAAAATGGGACAAGAGAATAAGAAAACGCAACTACTACAATGACACAGCAACCTTAGATCCGATGACACCAGTGCAGTGATTTTAGAATTTTAAGAAGAAATATTTGCAAAGCCTACAGCGATTCACATACAAGAACTAGCTTAAATTTGCGAATAGTTTTAGCTACACTGATCTCACTGGCACTGATACACCAACTTATTCTGCTCATAAGTAATTCGTTCATGAATCCGTTGGACTGCTTTGCCATACTTTATATTTTGAGTCATTTGTTTGGAATTCAGGCTACAACGGTTGGGTGTTCTGTTTTGTGCTATAGATTCAGTAGTGCTTTCACATTTTAATACGGTACTCAGATTAACCGTTAATGGATCTGAACATCACTTAGTTCCGGTAGTTAAAGAAAGGAACTGGTTTTGAACCGGTTTCCAAACCTACTCTCTTTGATTAGTCACTGCAATGAGCCAACCAAACTATGACACAATCTCACAAAAGATCTCCAATTAAATATTCATGCGTTAGAGTATGCAGCTTTTAACTTCAAATTGGATTTCATGTGGGCTGTTAGGTTGCAACTTGAACACACAGAGTAAACAAATTACATTTTACTGCCATTAAACAATCCTGTTGTTTAGCTCATCACAAGACAAGGCTCCATTTAATCACTTCACGCGAATGGAAAAAGAGACAGGAAAGTTTTCGCCGCATCCTGAATCTTAGCTTAGCTTTGACAAAAAAAGGCTTCTGCGGCTCTGTCTCAGGCTGATAAAATGGAAAACTAAAGCTTTTATAAGTAAGAGAACATTAAAATGCTTTACGGCTCTTAAACGCAACTTTCCCATTCAATTTGGCGGCTGCTGATGCTAATTCATTAGGGTTCGTTTCTTTTTATGGTCTGCTGAGTTAGACTCTGGTTACTATTGTGGATTGACAAGCCCCGTTTCACAGGCTGGTATTTGCGTCATAGGCCTCCATTTTACTACAAAACACTTCTCTAACAGGATGTAGCTGAAAATAGCCTAGAAAAACGAACTAATAGGAAGAAATGCAGGCAGAAGGGGATTTAACCACCATCTTGTAAAGACACAGTGCTTCTGATGCTCTGCCAGGCTCCCGAGGTCCCTCATCTCAACCACCCCTCCGCTGGCAATGACTTCTGCCCCCATGACATGTGTCGGCCACTCAGCTTGCTTAGTCTGAACCATTGCAGAGGCTGCAGGGGGTTCCAAAATACAGTGCCCCCACTGTGCTGTCACAAAGTGCGCTGCAGGAAAATTCAGTTATCTGATCGCTCCCTGGCCTTGGATCAGTGACTCACAGCCCAAGGTTAACACAACACTCCAGCCACCTCCATGGTGCGTGGCAGAACAATTCTGCTATGCCAACAATGGCACCCTTGTTCCAAAGCCAAGAGCAGGCATCAACAAGCTCATGCTCACTGAGTTCAAGCATCTTCACTCCGTTTCAGAAGAACCTACGCATTTTATCTTATCTAGACTACATGGGTTGCATACCTTCAGAGTGACAGTAAGTTATTTTTTTTCCTCCCAAAGTTATGTCTACATGTCTGCCAAACGCTCAGCTCTGCTACAGAGAACGAGAATGTTCTTCAGAAAGTCTGAATTTGGTAGTGACAGAACATAACAGGAGTTTTAGGTAGCAGCAGAATAACCACAATGACTAATTCTTACCATTGAGGCAAGATTAACAATGAAACACTTAGGAAAATGCCAAGGGGAAAATGCCAATTTTACCATAACAAAACGACTAATTTCATGGTTTGATTCATTACACTGACAGAAAGGAAAAAAAAGTTGTACCTTAAGGGGTAAAACTGCTTACCATGGCTGTACCCTTAAAGGGACGACAAACTACGACCCACAAATCGAGTAAGGCCCACTGGGCACTTTCATCTGGCCTGAGAGGCAGTTGGTCCAAACTGACTCATTTGGTGAAATATCTGTAAAATCCAACTGATAGCACAGTAGCCTGCAATGCTGTACATGGGAAACTGACATACAAATTGGACTGCATCCTATGGTGTGACATAGCAAAAATGTAGGACGAGAGCATTGGACTTTTTGACTTTTTTCTGTCACACCACAAAACGGTGAACCTGTATGAGGTAACGCGTTACAAGTAACACAGGTTCGCCTTATGTAATCAGATTACTTTAACAAGTAAAGTAATGCATTATTTCAATTTAGAAGGAAGTTGCTCTTTCAAATAAGTAATACTATTTACTTAGTTTCCCATGTATTGACTAAGAGCTCTCCTGTACCCATGTTGAAAGGAATCAGCAGTCTGCTGTGCGAATATGATCCTATTGTAGTTCTAGACAAAAATGTGAACTTGTATTTACACATCTCACCTGCGCAAAAACATTCAGTATTCCTCAAAATGAATAAACCGTCAAATGCCAACTCAAGCAAACCAATATTAAATGCCAATATTAAGCAAACCTGCAAAATTAAATGTTAAATAAGACAAATATAATGTGTGTATTGAATCCCATTTTATTAACCAATGTCTCTGCTACTGACCTGCGATGATCCAGTTCAACCATACTTGGCAAAAATGACAAGTGTGTATCATTTTTGTTACTGTTAAACAGTGTCGGACTTTCTTCTCCTGCATCACATACTTTATGCAATTTGTCTGGGCTGCGGTCTCTACTGTACAGACATGAATTTACATTTCCTTCAGCCTGAGGCATATGGTGTGAAGACTTTTACATTAAAAATAAGAACATTTCTATATTAAAAACCGGTAAGCCAGCCCTTTCCAGATTGAAAAAGTAACTGAAATGTTACATGATGCATTAATTTCCATAAAAAGGAACTAAGAAAAGTAATTAGGGAGAAATTCAATCCAGTTAGGGTAACTTTCCCCAACACTACAGCAATATTATCAGGTTTGGATGCATCAAACTATAATTGATTGATGATCCATGGAATCTGTTACACTATTCTTTATCTCTATGCAGAATAGCGAGAGAGAGAGAGAGAGAGAGAGAGAGAGAGAGAGAGAGAGAGAGAGAGAGAGAGAGAGAGAGAGAGAGAGAGAGAGAGAGAGAGAGAGAGAGAGTAAGTTTAACTTCTTCAAAAACAGTGGAGTTACAGAGAACGGTCATGTAGCTTGCCAGTTGTCTTTTTTTTTTCCTTTTTTCTTTTTTTACACACACACATACATCAGTGCTGACAAGTGTGTGTTGTGTGTGTGTGTGTGTGTGTGTGTGTGTGTGTGTGTGTGTGTGTGTTTGTTGAACGTGCTCGTGACCTGTGTGTGAGTTTGTGGGAGAAATAAGATTTGCTTTTCACAAGTATTAAAAAGTTCTTTCATGGGGAAAACATGGAATTTTTTTGTCGCTTTTATCCTATCGTTTATTAGCTATATTTTTTTTGTTTAGTCATTCTTCTGCAGTTTTCTGTTTATTAATCATCTGAAAAGTGCTGTGACTAATACTCCAAAGAGACTTACAGTATATAAAGCAATCAGCCTCAAGCACACAGCGCACATATTTGGATGGATGCATTTCCCACATGCCGCTAGTTACAGTTTTGCTTCATATACATTATTTTGGCTTGCCATTTATAATAAGTGTTTATAGTGAATGAGTTGTTTGTTTTATACTTGTACTTCTATTACTCTTTCTGTTCTGAACAGAGCTGTATTTAAAGGATTTAAATATGGAGTGAACAAACCAAATAATTTGTTTTGTTTACTGTATGTTACTCCTGAATTAAATCATAAAATGTGTCCTACACATCAACCGACTTATGCTCATTCTATGCTAATTAAAAGGACATCTCTCCTTTTAATTAGCACAGAATGAGCATAAGTCGGTTGATGTGTAGGACACATTTTATGATTTAATTCAGTATGAGCCATGTACACTTACATGTAGAAGTATACAGTACAGTAGTTACTGAGTGACAATTTAAGATTTTTGCTTGGAGATACACAACAAATTAAATGTTTAAAAATCATGTGCTCGAGTACTTGTCCATCAACTACAACAGGGTCTTATTTTGGAAAATATTCACTATTCTAGGCTGCAAACTGCCCCCCCCAAAAAATGTAATATAGTGTGTTGCAGCTTTAACGAACAAATATGAATTTTATTTATTTACTAGAAAACGTCTGACCTGAGGGTCAACCATGACCAGTGCTGTCATTCAGCTGCTCTAACTGGAGTGATTGGCAAGTGAGAAACAATTGCAATGGCTTTCAAATAGTAGATTGGAATAAACTGCATCAAAGAACAGCAATGACTAGAATAAGCTTTATAGGAGCGTTCAGAGCTATTATAGTAGAGGGTTTCCAAGCTCAGTGAAAACATCAGCTGTTAGACCACACTGCCACCTACTGTTCACCAACTAATAGTGCACAAGATTAAATAACGCTTCTATTATTAATGCTTTGTTGACTTGCATAGATGCTGGGAAAAACATATGTAGTGCACCGTTTGCAGTGTTTTTTTTTTTTTAAAGACTTTGCTTACCTATCATGAACCAATCCAGCGATGACATCAGTGGAAGGTAGCCATAGAAAGAAACAAGAAAAAAAAAAACACTTCAGTCACTAGATTTTTGGAATGAGGTTCATAGGTTATATATTTCCACTGAAGCACAATTGACGGTTTTTCCACGCACATTTTTTCTTTGAACTTCATGACAGCTAGAACGCAAAATGCCTTAAAAATAAGCATGCATCAAATGTTATTATCTACAAAAACTGCTCCGCTTTCATGTGGGGGAAAAAAAAACACTAGGCCTGCCTTTAATAATAAGGGGCACAGATGGAGCAGGCTGAATCAGTAAATCAGTATGCCGATTCTCTGCAGCTCTTCCGTCAGAATGACTGAAGACAGGAGAGAGCAGGATAAACAACAGGCCAGGGTGTCTGTGCATGCTGATGGAGAACTAACGCAGTCGAGTGTGTGTTTCTGGTTGCGGATATGGGCCACTTGCAGAAACACCCCAGGAGACTCCATAAGGAGTTTAATTAGCAAACTAAAACACAAGGTGTTTGACACAACATTCATATAATTGGAACAGAAGTGATTGAAAGAGAGCCAAGTGAAAAGAAACTGCTTTCAGTCCCTCATAAACTATTGCAGTCCCTGCAATAAATTACCTATTAATCAGCTGATGAAAAATAATGATCAGAACTGAAACTCAAACCAAAATTGCACATCCATCAACCCATCAACTACCTAGTGCTGTCAAAAATCGCAAAAAATATATATATATATATATATAAAAAAAAAAAAATATATATAGCATATATATATAAATATATATATATATATAAATGGATTAATTGTTTTCTAAAAATTTATTATTCAAAAATGTTATACCTTAAATGGTTTTTCAAAAATTTATTATTCAAACGTGAAACTTCATAGTTACACTACATAAAGTGCTTCATTTCCTATTTATAATTGCATTTATTTGGATTGTTTCTTTAACTACACGAAATGAACCTCAACATAAAGAATGTTTCAGTAAGAACTTGATGGGATTAACTTCATCATCGTATTAATGCGCCATAAAAGTAATGATATAAAATAAGCCAAATTAGTACAGAAGTCCTCTAAGTAGCAAAACAAGCACAAAGTGAAAAGGACACCAATGAAGCTGATCCTTCCAGAGAAGTAATGTCCTCCAAGAGAGACAGGAGGCTCAGACAGCAGTAAACTGGCCTGAAGTCACTTCTGCCACCCCAGAGAAGACATACTGTGCTGCTGACATCATTCCAAGCACTGAGAACAGCCAAAGCCTGCAGATTGCACACTTTTGATCTCTGAACACACAAACCAATCCTCTCTGACCTTAGAAGCCTACAAGATTACAGACTGTGAAACAAGCCAATGTGTCTTACAACAGTGAAATCAGCAAATGCATATAATCAGTGCTGCCAAACCGATTAATCAAAATCAAGGTTATCCAAAAATAAAGGTGTGTGTTTATATAAAACTATACATGCATGTGTACACAAAATATATTATGTAAACGTAAACATTTTGGATGCGATTAATCGATTTGACTGCACTTTATCTAATACATACTTTCACGATGCTCGTTTACTTCATATGGGAAGCTTATAAGAATTCACATGCTTTCTTTATCCTTCAGGGTTGACCAATGTTGCCATTAGCTTGCTTTCATGTATACTAAACCCACTTGTGCTTATTAACGGAGCCCCAAAGCAAACGCATTAAGATTCATCTGTGTTATAATGAAATCATACATTTGATTCCATCTTCCATCTAGCAGAGTGTTTTTTTGAGGATAGAGAAGGATAGGGAGTAATGTAGGCCTAAAGAGACTGTCTGAGATGAAGATGAGGAACCAGGGACTGACTAGAAGACTAAACACAGAATCAAAAGACCTGCTAGATTCTCAAAGTTATCCCTCATTATTGATCTTCAGAGACTGGCCCAAGAGAATCCCATAACAACCAACCATCCAAATATTACACAGCAAGAAAATGCAAATGCAACTAACTTTCCACTTCATGTTCATCTGCAAAGGCAACTGCCTAAAGGACACTGTGTTCTTGCTTTGCTCAGCACTGCACAAATCATCTGAGATTGGATACTTTCAGACGTTCAAGAAACGCGGGACTTCACACCGTAAAGACCAGACTCTTCACTAATTAATTTTAGTCAATTTAAATGAAACAAAAAGGTCAAGGTTTCACAAAGACAGAGTTGTAGTCACAATGTGGTTATGGAGACACAATCGCATGCTGATCTTTTAAAGGCTCATGTTTTGAAGCATGCTGGTAATCAAACTGTTGATGCTCCCCATAGCATTCCTGTTATTGAAGTCAATAGGGAATAACGGTTTGCTTCTTCAAAATTTATCAACATCTTTTGTATTTAACATAAGTAAATTTCGATATATCGATAGATATAGACATGCTTAAGTCAGGCTTCCATAAATTAACAATCAGGATCATCTAACGATTTAATGCAATAAGCCTCATGCTGAGGTCACAGTTCATTACCAGATTTAACATAATTTGATACCATTTCATTACATGCAAATGCATGAATTAAGAATTAATGTCACGGATCATACTGATATAATGATAACATGCTGATCAGAAACTCAAAAAAAAATGCAGAGCTACTCAACGCATATAGAGAAGCATTACATAAAAGTAACACCTCATCTACTGAGCACATTACCAAGTAGGCTGCAAATAAAATCTCTCTACAGTCTTATTATCATATAAAAAGCATGGATAACTTAACACGTGTGTAATCTGCGCACTAGGCAGGTCTGGTCTCCTAATGTCAAGTCAGCACCAAGTGTTCTCAATGTGCTGGATGAGCAAGTCATGAATATTTAACTCAATATGCTTATACAACACAATTTAAAATGTCCATATTCAGTGAGGCCATCCAACTTGACTTCATAAACTTAACAAAAACAAAAGTACTCCAATTACTAAATAGTGATGCACCACTGAATACTTCATATCATACATTTAGTTACACATTTCTGATCTAAATGGTTTTACCTAATGACTCCCAAATGACAGAGAACTTATAAACTACGAAAGTATTTAAAAGAATATTCTCTTCCTAAGATTAAGGCCACATTTTTTTCTGAAGTGCATGAAAGATAAGACACTTCTACTACAAGAAAAGTCACGAATTATGGTAAATCTAATCACAGCCCAGTGTTTACACAGCGGACAATGCTGATATGTGAAAGTCTCTGGATTCTATGAACGGAGCCAAAAAGGAGAGGATGCAAAAGCAGTAGCATTTTATTGCAAGAGTATCAAACCTGATAAGCACAACTTTCCTCCCTTTGGCAAGTTTTTATCCATGTATTGCAACATCAACGAGTGCAAGTTGTTTGGTAACCAGTTAAGGGGGCTAAAGAGTTAGGAATTATCGTATAAGGATGCCGTTTGCTGTTTCTGTGATGCACTGCTTTGACTGAAATAATCTGTTGTGTGATCGGCTTGAAATGAAGTGATTACTTTGCAATGCTCCAGTTAAGTTGATGGTAATGCTAGGATCCTATTAATAACTAGGCACGCCAATGGGTTACATTCGTGCACGGAAAGGCCAAGTCATTTATTCAGCATCTCAACTCAGTGAGGTCTCATTACTGAAATCAAATCAATTGTGATCAGAACCAGTGAAAAAATGCATTAAATTACTGGAACGGTTATACATCATTACACTGCATACTATTATGTATCATCAGCTATAAACCTTCCACCATCAGGTAGGGGTGGGAGCGCATGTTTTATTGGATATGCAAGCTTATATACAGGTTTTATAAATAGGTGTGGAGAATGCCTGTGCTCCGTCACCAACATGATACACGGTCTTGATCAATCTGGGAATCCGAGTCAGGTTTCCTGAGCTGAGCAACAAACTCAACATGGCTGCTGCAACTTCACTTGCTGTATTCAATGTATCCATGACAGATAATTCATTAGGCCAGTACTGAAACTATGATACTGCAGTTGCTTCTTTTATAAGGGACCTAAATCCTTTGAGAGATCTCAACCACATGCCTCTTGGATACTGTGCAGAAAATACAACAGTGAAAAGAGCGCATCCCTAAAAACACTTAGGAGTTGGAGTACCTGTTATCTCTAGTGTCTGAGTACACAGATGATCGTGTGTGAATTGCATATACCGTGCAACATACGGTGTTGTAGTTGAAAAACTGAAAACAACACTATTCTGAGCAAGACACAGAGATAAAATCATGGGACTGAAATAGAGGAAACGATCAGAGGTCGGTTTGAAAGGATATGCTCAACCAGCTATGCAGCCGGCTACACGTGTTCAGTCGTCAGTGAGGCACGTAGTGGGTATGCGATGCCTTCCAGATCCTCCGCTCCGGTGTCTGCTATAAATCTGTCTTTGCTTTTTCACTCAATTCAAAGAGCAGGCCAGAGAAATGCCCTCTCTCACACAATCAATCTAGGGGGCAATCTAGGCTGGACCACACAAGCAGTGGCACAAGCTTTATGGCCAAATTAAATGAACCATGTAGACAGCTGCGCCAGTTACACTGTGGCCATCTGACTGCTGCTGGACCGCAGACAAGCCAAGTAGCAACGGGTAGGGAGGAAAGGCTGATGGAGAGGGGTTGAGGGAGTGAAAGGTGAGAAATGTTCCCAAAGAACTAGGGATGAGGACCAGACATGGTGTTTAGCCAGGTTCTGGGCTCCGGTCCCAGTCTAGTACAATTTGTACTGCAAAAATACAAGTCTCATTCACTCAGGCACAGGTCAAGATAACTGTATTTGGCAGTGAAAAATGGGCAAGACTGATCCTACCATAGACTTTTATTGTGCTGAGATATGAGGACTGCATGACTGGCCTGAGAAGAATTTGCTGTGCCAGTTCTGTTAGCACTTTATGTTACAGTCCTGTTCTATGTGCATAAGCTTAGTACTTACAGCAATTACAATAAGTGGGTAATAACTACTTACTAACCTAAGCCTATCCCTAAACCTTAAAGGAACAGTTCACACAAATTAGTATTCTGTCATTAAACACTCAACATAATGTCATTCTAAACCCATAATACTTTTAGTTATCTTTGAAACAAGTTAAGATATTTCTGATGAATTCTGAGAGCTCTCTGACCCTCCCACAGACAGCAAGGACATTGTTAAAAATTACCCATGTGACATCAGTGGTTCAACGTAATTTTATTGAAGCAACGATAATACTTTGAGTGCGAAGAAACCAATTAACTATTCAACAATTTTTCTCCTCCACATCTCCCTGGACACAGCTTCATAAAATTACAGTTGCACCACTGATTTCACAAGGACTATTTTAAAGTCTTTAGTAGGTTTCTGGACATTGTGTTAGGATCCTCGCTATATCTGTATTACATAGATGATCTAAGGTCTTACAGGTTTGGAACTACATGAGGATGAGTAATTAATCACGGAATTTGGGTGAAATATCCCTTTAACCAATGTAGTTACTATTTAAAACCAGTATAGATAACAATAATAACTAAATATCATCTGTGTTCTGCAGATGAACTAAAGTCAGACATGTTTGGAATTAATGTTGCCCATTTTCATTTTGGTGTAAATTCTCCCCTTAGCAACAAGAGTGCTTGATTAATGGGCTAACAGCCATCACAGCATTGAGTCCAAAATAAATAAATAAAAATAATAATTCAGGGCAGTTGAGGTTCTGTCAGGTCAGGTAGAGGAGCATCCTTAGAGAAACACAGATTCAGAGTAACTGCTGCTTGACCTGATATCCCAAGCAAACCAAATACCAACTCTCAAATTATCCTGATAACCAGACTCGGATTACAAGCTGTTAACAGCATCAGTGTGCTGACAAAGCATATTTAGCACAAACATTCATTATTGCAGTGGTCCCGGATATTAAAACGCATGAGTGTTTTTAAACCGAGCAGCCCCATCTTCAGTTACGGCCCCTGGCTCTCAGCAGATGCTGGGAGCTTGTGACACATTCCTGGGCCAGGAGAAAGCCTCTCTCCCACACTGCTAGCTCTGCAGGAAAATGTCAGCACCTCTTGGCAGCCTTGCAGCAGGTGGGAGGTCTTCAAACACATGGTAAAATTTTGCTGTCTGACTTCAGCTGTTTTTTTTTTTCTTTTTCCCAAACTGTTGGAAAACTGAGGGTGGCCCGAATTCAGCGTCAAAGGGCAACCTAAGAAACAATGTCAGCACTTCTTGGTGGCTTTCTTGCAGGGGTTGGTGTGCTGCGATCATGTGCCAGCTGGGTTGAACCGATTACACTGTGTGTATGCCACTTACCTTTAGCTTGACAAGTAGTTCAGCTTCTGTGCGACGTTATGACTTCTACATCTTTTCTATTGCAAAAGCTACACATTCAAAGTGATCTTGACATGACGGATTAGCTGAGAATGCCGCAATACTGTTTGCCCAACACTTTCTGTTTGTCTGTCCAGCACTGGAATGGGCCTGCTCAGAATAGCTTTGGGCAGATGCCTTCACAGAGCGTTATTTGGAGCTCAAGGGCAATGCAATCCCATCATCTTCCTCCTATAGGAGTTGGTGCGGAGGGGCGGGAGAACACATCAGCTGACTGGATACTCAAACAGTGCTCATACACAAGAAGGTGAGAAAAGGTCACATAGGTAAAACCATTTTTGTTTGAGATGCTGCCAAGACCGAATGGAAAGAGTTTCAATACATGTGAAAACTATTTTTGCCCTTTTCAGAATTTCACACACGATTGAGAGCCTTGGGCTGATCTCTATCCACAGTACAATGACAGAATGTTTACTTAAAAGAAGGATAAAATAATAAATGTGTGCTTCTGAAATCTAAAATAGTTTGGAGAATCCAGAAACTGTTCAGACGGTTTAAAGCACTGGTCTTGAACTCCAATTCCTGGAGGGCCACAGCTCTGCAGAGTTTAGCTCCAACCCGCTCTAAATCACACCTGTTTGGAAGTTTCTAAAATGATCCTAAAGAACTTGATTAACTGTATCAGGTGTGCTTCACTAGGGTTGGAGCTAAACTGTTCAGAGCTGTGGCCCTTCAGGAATTGGCGTTCAAGACTTCACCCCAAAATAAAATCGCTTGGCCCCATTCCCAAACTCGTTAAAGCTTAATTAGTTTTTGAAAAAAAAAAAAAAAAAGGTTGTTTTTGACAGCTTTTGACTGTCCCACTGACTGCCAAAACAACTGCCACTGTCAAGGTGCAGAAAAGTATGAAAGACATGAAAAGCTGAAAGCTCCATCTGCTGTCAGTGGTTCAACCGTATTATGAAGATACGAAAACAAAATAACTTTATTCAAAGATTCAGCACTGCAACATCACCGTAGCGCCATATTGGACAGCATCCGTAGGCGCACATTACATACGCAGTTCTGTGTTAGCACAAGGGAAAGATATGACTTTTGTATATTTACAGATTGATTTGCACAAATAGCCTATCTTTCCATTACAACTGACACTGGTAATTGTTTGGCAGCCAATAGGACACACTTCAAAACTATATTAAATTGTGTCCCGAACAAAGCTGATGAGTCAGATGAGATGTTAACAGGCTTATTGGCAGTGTCATTATTCAGTTATTATTTTCGGAACTTATGAAATAAAGTCTCACACCTCAGAAAAGCAAACTATCCAATCCCGCCAGATGTAACCATGTTTGTAGCTCATACACTGCACTGCGCTGTATATCACTACACTAAAGCAGTTTTTATACTTTCTCCTAGCGTTTGCCGTTGTACTATTGTTTGAAGAAAAAAAAAAAATGCAGAATCTACAAACATGTGAAATAAAAGTACAGAAAGCCTACCAATAAATCACATAAAGGGTACTGAATTGTTAGTTGGGGAAGATTTGCAAGAAGATATGATATTGTATTGTTTTGTACGTTTAAATGACTGCGGTGGCTCAAACCAGCTTAACAAAGGGCATTTACAATTAGCCTATCTGCATTTGAAACTAAACTGATTACAACATAATTATAAATTAATGTGTTCATTGTCTGTGTGCACTATTTACATTGCGTGTGGGTGTATGTAATGCGTTTTTGGACAGACAACATAACATTACTTTTTTAATAAAAAGTTGATTAGAAATAACAAATCAAGTGAGTTACAGTCCTCTGTGTGGAACACTGTTGTGTACGGAACATGGTTAGTCACAGGGATGCATGCGGTTTTTACTTAATTCAGCATTTATTAAAATGTTACTTTGGTATTGGATTGATGCTCTGTATCTCCCAACACTGAATTTCAAGTATCGGAATCAGAAGCAAAAACTGCAGATTGGTGCGCCCCTAGTTGGTTGCTCTACAACTATTATCTAGTTTGCTTGTTGTTTAAATGAGTAACAGCTTAGCTTTTGAGTCTTGCAACACAAAATAATATTCATAGGAAATACTCTCATCTAAAGGCAGAAATATAGACAGTATGCAATTAAAGGAAACTACGGTCGCCAAGTAATCTGGGGAGCATCATGGGATCAAAATGTTGCAGTCTATTTTCTAGAGTTTGAAAAAGGAAGGTTCTAAAGGTATGACCTTTTCCAAATGAAATATACTATAGACTTCTATTTGCCTTTTGATCCACCAATTTACGATAAGACCTGTGTGAGCTTCACAATGCCCGTACATGAATACATGCACCATCTTGTCTGAATTTAAAATAAAGCCCCCATGGCGAACTAACCACAGTGCATAGAAACACAAACACAAACAGATCAGAGTGCAGTGACGACCCTCAAAGCCAGAGCTTAAAAAAAAGCCTGGACTGTACAGCATGTAACATTTACCACACTTCAATTTGTTTGAACGTGCTGCAGGGCTTGTGTGTGTGTGGGATTGTTAGCATATGGCTCACACACAGTTCTTGCACACTTTAGAACATCTTTAGCAAGACTTCTTAAACAACAACAACAACAAAAAAAAGACCTGCCTGCCATTTGAGTTCCTGCCAATCAAATATAACGTTTTTTTTTTTTTTTTGCTTTTTCCATAAGTTGAAATTAAAACAACTGCATGCTGGAGTAAAAAACCAGAGCACTATCAACTGGCTAGAAGAAAAAGATAATTAAAAGATTAAGAGAAATATGTGAGTGTGACTTGGGAGTCATAAAGACATGGAAATATGAAAGTTACATTTCTGGTTTGAAGAAAAAGGTTTGGAATCGTGAGGTTCTGCAAATGATCATTTTTGGTAAACCATTACTTTAAGGAAACTGGCATAGTGAGACTTACAGGCCAAAAGGTAAGAGCTCATGTAGCAAATGGCTCTTGATGGTGACCATGGCAGTGGCATAGCATTGATGGGCAGGACCAGATCATTTTACCCAAATGGCAAAGCAGAACCGGAATAGAAAAGTGATATGCACCCAAGTGGTCTGGTGTGAAAACTCAAGTTCATTTCCTGGGGGTCTTTTCAGAAACAGCTGACTTCTATACCAGGCCTGGGAAAAATAGAAGGTTTCGCCCCCTCAGCGTGTCTTCATTGGAAACTCTGTTGGCAGCTATTTATAGTGACTCTGAGATGGGGCAAGGGCTTTTAAAAAAAAAAAAAAAAAAAAAACAACTGGTGGAAGAAAAAAATTTGGCATGAATCTGACTCCATATCAAGTATGGAATATTTGGGTGTTAAAAAAGTATTATTCTACACGCATTCCATGTTGGACGATTCTGCCATTTCCTTTCTACCATAAAAGAAGCCATTCATTTATCCTCAGCGGACCCTACAGAACCTGCTGAGTAAAGTTTCATGGATCTTATATTGGTCTATGGGGACCATAAGAAATCCAAACTATTCCATTCACTGGGACCAGCTGGTGGATCTCAAGTCACTTCTGCAAGGTGGTATCTAAACCAGCTGCTCATTTGGAAAGGCATGGGGACGCCTGTTTTGTGATGTTGAGGTTTTCAGATCTATTTTTTGCTTGTCTATTCCTCATTTTGGTTTGAGGGACTCTGCAGTCTCAACAGATGCCTGATTTTACAAGGAAGGAAGGGACCAGTCTTAATTTTGAATGCCGCTTCTCAAGAACAAAGACAATCCTCAAGAGGAATGTTTCCGGAAGTTAATCTTCTGGAAGGAACATGTGCACATTAGTGATACAGACCATTTTACTTGGCACATCATTTGGTTAGGTCCATCTCTTGAGGAAAAATTGGGCACTGAGCCCATAGTTATGGCAAATACTGCAGGGATTCTTTATTTACTACGTGCTTAAGTAATAAATGACTCAGGTAAGACATCAAGTTTCCATTGACCTAATATGAAAAGCTACATACTAACATTCAAAGTCTGAGGATTTTTTTTTTTAAATGATGCTCTAACAAAGAATGCATTTAAACCCAGTAAAAGCATAAAATTGTGAAATACAGTAAAAAAAAAAAAAATTTTTAAATATAATATTTATCACATTGTGTTTTATTCTGGTGATGGCAAAGCTGAATTTTCAGCTATATATATATATATATATATATATATATATATATATATATATATATATATATATATATATATATATATATATATATATATATATATAGAATTAAATGCACAGACCCCAACCTTTGGAATTGTAGATGTATTTTCACGTACTTCCTCTACATATTTATCATATAACTAATCGCCTTCATTCATATAACTCTTCATTACTCAAATTCCAGATAAAGGTTGCCTAAGGTTGACAGCGTTTGAAATAACTGCGTTATTCGGAAGCTACAAGCAAAAGCCAGCGACACTAGATACCGAAGACTACAATAGAGGCTGCCATAAATGGTAACATCTATAAAAAGAAGTTTCTGAAAGTATGATTTAGTGATGAAGAAAATTAACTTTCTTGTTATCTTCAGCCGACCCACTTGAAGAAACAAACATGTTTGTTTGCTGTACCCTAACGTGCCCTTATTTTCCAGTTAGCAAGACAGCTTCAAAAATAAATAAAAATGATAAATAAAAAAATGGCTGGTACCGGAAGGTCACGAGTCAAGCTTTAAGCCAGTTGGCGAGGTGCGACATTGCAGCGAGTTGTCCGTGAACAGTGCTGTCGTGCACAGTGTCCTTCCGGCCTCTCCCGCTTTGACTATTCAGCACACGAGTCACTGCATTATGGGATTGGTAGGACGTTACGAAAACCAGAGCAGCAGCTGCTTTTCTAGCCAATCAATACAATTTCTCTGGGTCTGGGCAGGGTTAAAAATAGGAACTCCCAGGCAAGTCTTTTTAAGGTCACCGGATGGGACATTGCTGGTGACTAAAGAAATTGTGACAAATAAACTACACAAGCATATGCTTTTTTTCTATCCTTGCATCTGGTCAATATTATTACCCATATGTTCCTTCGGGTAAAAAAAAACTATTTGTCAATGTTGTTACGCGACTTCACTGAGTAGTATGTGTAATGTCTAAGAAAAAAGCATTAAAATGAGCATGTCATACTGTGCTGCATTGCTGTCATAGACCGGCGCTGCTATATTGAGTCTCCTGACTGGGCCCAAGCAATTACTGCTATTGTTGGTTTAAGAACGACAGGGAGACTGAAGGTTGAACGATGACTCACAATCCCAGCAGATACCGATGCATTTTAAACAGCACCAGAAAGCACTCATTCTATTCAAAATCCAAAAGCATTATGCTAAGATTGAAATTTCCAGGGGAACTACTACAAAATTACGCATACTGTATAAATCAGGTATGTCAAGTAAATATACTTTTTCTTAGTAAAAACAACGGGTATAAATACTATTACAGTTATAAATGTTTAACGCAAGAGCAGTTTTGTGAAATCACCAAGACTGAAATGCCCAGTTCAAACTCACATCAAGAGTGAAAATAAATATGCATTTGTGGCCAATAATACATTGTCTACTCATTTACACATGCAAGTAAACAGAACCATGGAGTGAAGTGAGCTATTAATTTTTCAGACCAAACCAACTGCCATTAAAGCAGGCATGCTGTAGGGCATATTCATGTTTAGATTCCTGGGACTCACCCGTCTGCGACAGAAGGGCAGACTCTGAGCTATGATGTTGATGCTGAAGATCTTGAGGACTTTCTGGGGGGGTATAGGCTCCTTGGTGACATCCTTGGGGTCAGCCAGCTCCAGTGCCTGGCTCTCCGGGAGAGCCTGGGGAGCCTTCTCCTTGCCCGAGGACTTGGTCATCTTTCTCCTCGAGCTGGCTGACGAGAAACGAGGAATGGGGCAATGCCGCAGCATTGCCAACCCAGAGCTAGTAGGTCATATCCCAGTAGACGCAAATTTGTGGGATTTGGTCAGTGGCAGAATCACTGAATTTCTCCAGAAACCAACTAGAATATTTCTGAGTTTTAAGAGACACAACAGCTCTAAGTGTCCACGCCAAGCTCGCTGCTCTGCATTGTGGCCCCTTTTAAAATATCAGAGGGTCTGATGTCATCAGTGAATCTGTTGGGCCAAGTGGCAGCTGTCCTGAGCTGGACTACCCCCACTTAAGCACATGAGCATAGGAATCTACTTCCCTAACCCACCATGGAGCAATGTAGATTTACATCAGATATTGACATATTCCTTTATCTCTACCAAATTTAACTGAGAACTTGTCTACAACATATTCAATGTTTAAAAAGGCCATGCTGTCTAGTAGCATTTAAAGACTTGTAAACCAGTGTGTACTACAGGATTCTGCATTAGTCTGTTCACACGTGGTGTCTTCTGTGCACTCCAGTCTGTTATTTCAAATGATAGAGGCACGGTTTGCATGCTCATAATGGAAGGGATGCAGTCGCAACATGCACGCTGTGTGACACCCTAATTTTTTTTATTTTTATTTTTTTTAACATACACAACATTTTCAAAATTCACATTTCCACACCCACTTAAACTGGGAAAAATGCTACACGTTTGACCTGTTGTTGGCAGTGTCTCCATGTTATTAAACAGTACCTGTAAGTCCACAACTCTCGAGCAGCAACAAAAGTACCATGTACTCCGCCATTACTTTGTATGTTTGTTCCCATAAGATTCCCATATTGTGCGTTTAAACGAAAACAATAATTGTGGCTTTTTAGAAACTTGCATTGAAACTGGTTTTCAGACCCCAAAACCCCATTGTCGTGTAAATTAACAAAACGCATTAAAAAGTCTACCGTTTTGGGATGAAAAGAAACGACATCAATCTCTAGATTTTAGGAGCTTCAGGCCTAAATTGTAACAAATTCTGTAGTACAATGTACACTGGTGGAATATAAATTGTTCCTATGATGCCGAGACACAGGGTTTATTAGAGTCAAATTGACCCGAGAGGGCCGATCTCATTTTTAGCCCTGGCCTGGAAACCCAAAAGCTTCGGTCCTCTCACTTCATACAGACCCACATAAGCCTTGCCCTAATCTCATGGCGCACAACTATGCGCCGTATGTGCAGTGTTGAGCCTCGGCCTGTTAGCATGACTGGCACAAGGTAATTGCAGGGAATGCCAGAAATGTGAGGGATTTAACCCTGGCTCCTGCAGAATGTCAGGCACAGCCTTCTGTTAGGAGGAATCCTTTATTCTGCATGCCCATCGCTTTTTAAATATAGCCTCACTAGGGCAGTTGGGGGAAGAAACTAGGGTCTGGAAAGGAAGAAAAGGGAATTTTCATTTAGGAGATCAAAAACAGATCAAACCACAACTTCATTTTCAAGGAAAACAAAGGCTACTTCTGAGAAAATAAAAGCCAACTCTAACAGAAAGTCACCTAAAAGGCTACAAAAACTAACCGATGTCGCTGTATTTAAATTTTGGCGATGTATAGAGTTTTTTTTCATAAACAAGTTGGACTCTTTACCAAAAGGATGCTTTGCATTTCCAGTCTCCAGTGTTTCTAGTCAAATTAGCATACATTCAGAGCAAACAATCTAATGTAAAAACTATTAAAATCTTTTTTTAAAAAGCACATGGCGACATGATTTACTCCGAAAAAGGTCTATGCAGTACATGAGCTAATCAACTGAGAACAAATAAATCACTTACATTTTGTCATACAAAAGTTTTAGTCCAACATTGCCATAAAGGCAGAAATATACATTGATACATTATTCAAATAGTCTATATTTACTTTCCCCAAAAGAACATTTTCATTTTTTAGTTGAAATATATAGTTTGAAGTAAAATACCCATATAATACAGAAAAAGACAGACACGCGTGCTCCAACACACTTTCACTTCAGTCACCTGAAGCAGACACGAGGCATTTCTTAAGGTCACAAGGGTCGTCTTAAAGCAGACAGCGCTCTTAAACAGCCTCAAAAAACTGATGAATCGACGCAGACAGCAACTCGCAGCACTTCACGTGTGACAGTCCACCTTCACGGTCATGTGTGAGAATGAGATCTGCTGTAAACTCCACCACGAAACTGGGTTAAAACCCGCAGACAAAACAAAAAGCGCAGGATATGCATACTGATTTGAATGGGAATCGGGTGACATTATAAAATGGATTTATTTATATTTTCGTAGTTTAATTGGAGGCAAATAAAGGCAGTGTGCGGCAAGCCGCCCAGTCTCCTTTTACTCATAACTAAAGCATTGAGACGAAGGGCATATTTCTTCCTCTACTGCTCCAAAACAAAATAATAAAGTATCAGAGACGACTGCGTGTGAGAGCATGACACTACATACAGCATAACTATGTAGTGCTCGCACACAGACGAGGCCAAAAGTCTGCAGTCGACTCATCAGTAAAAAAAAAAACCCCAAATGAGCGATTAAAATTTCAAATGCTCATGAATCATTTATGTTTAACCTGCTTGAGGGAAAAAAGTTTTCTTCACTAAGTTCTTTAGGGACAAAGTTTTATGACAATAGCACATTTAGCATAAAAGGCAATCCTCCAGTGAAGCTCTAAAACGAGAGATTTCCACGTGGACAGTTTGCAAGGGCATTTGAACGCTAGTTCATAAAACCGCTGTAAGTTTCGTCAAAGATCTAATAATAGTTTGAGCAGTTTTTGCATAGCGCCACATTCCTTCTAGAGTTTTCAATAAGAGCACGAAGTTGCATTTTCTTTTAAATTTCAGACCTCTTATAAAACTTAAAAAAAAAAGTTCTGCGTTGGTTTAAAAGTAGTTCATTTATTCTTCGTGAAGGTTAAATTCAGATACTACTTTTTTTTTTTTTTTTTAGGCATTCTCCGCAGTTGTTCATTCCTAATTGTACTATATATACACATAGACACACAAACACACTTAAATATATAATTTATTTCATAATTAAAAGTGGTTCACACCCGAACAGAGTATTATGTGATGTTTGCAGCTTAGAAAAAAGTATAATCACATATATTTGAAAAAAGAAAATGTTTAAAAACACAGACTAGGACAGTGAGAGATCTGAAGTGTTGTGATGGATGTAATGTAATATTAACGGAGAGGTCTTTGGTTGTTACTGGTGTAGCCGTTTTCCCAGAACAGCCGTGAAAGAGCTTGCGGATGTCATTATGGTAATCCTAGCTTGAAACACCTGATGTAGACTCAGATTAATTAAAGCGAAAATCAAATCAAGACTTTGGCGGCCTCACGTGACAAAGCGTGGAACTGCACAAAACCGCAAGATGAACATTTTCACTTAAATTAAATCTGGCTCCAAATAAGGGCATGGGATTTAAAACGCTCTTACATTTCAGACACTGAATTCTCTCGCTTTGGTAGCAAAGATTGTAAAATACTTGGCAAAACAGGTGAGCCTGCGCTTGCATCATCTCCAATAGACAATCTGCCTCACCGCTTTACCCAGAAATCTAGCGCTTTCTTCACTGCAACACCATCCAGGCGCTCTTCACCTGTTCATCATCTTACTTTTACACTCCAGTGAGTCTTTGAGCAGATGGATGGGCTGATAATGAGGGTTGCCAGGCAACGTTTTGAAGGGCTCCCATAAGAAAGTTCCACCTCACAGGAAACTGCAAGGCAGGAAGGAGTCATCTGCCCACCCAGACATGATGTCAGAGTCCTCCTGGATGCACGCACTTCTGTCGTGAGCTTAGGACTGCCATTTAAATGCATTCAATTGCTACTGTTCACCAATATTTAGGAGGTTTTCTCCCCTCCATTTCAGTCTCCATTTGTGTCACAGTTTTGGTTCCTTGCAAATGTGCTCTTTGGCTTGCTTGGTTGGGGACACACTTTTGGCAATGCTATCGACTTGATTGCACAGACACTATAGGAAGAGAACTAAATTGTCCGTTGTAATCAATGAAACAATGAGGAATTGACTTTAATAGAAAATTTACTTTTTTGTTCGTTTTAAACAGCAAAATTGAATTCAGTTTTCTTCTGTACTTTTTGCACTACTAACACTATTTTTTTACTCTAAAAAACTGTCAAGTTGCTTTGACAATCTGTATTGTATAAAATGCTACACAGAGAATTTGGTGAAGTTGATCTTAAAAGTGGCATAATATGATAGACGATTAAAATAGTAATAATTCATACATTATATTTAAATACTGCTGCAAAACCTAATTGGGAATTTATTTTGTACGACTAACCACTTTGGGCTTTTGCCTGAATCACCATCTTTTGGTAAAAGAAAAGATCACAGTCCTGCATAAACAACCCTGATACTGAATACAAAAAAGCTAAATATTCAAATAAGACAGCGGAGCGCTGTAGATTATAGATGCATGAGGCTTGTGGGTGTGTTCGTTTCCTTCAGTTCTGTCTGGTGGATGACACTCAGATCCTTGAAGAAGAGTTTAGAGTACATGAATCGGTTTGCGAGCGTGAAGACGGCTCCACAGAAGTCAACTGATCAAAACTATAAATATGAATGATACCAACCTTTATCTAGAAGAAAAAGACCTCCCCGTTGAGCGCGCAATTGCAGATGCACACAGATTTTCATTATCTAACATTTCACTCGATGGAGTTTAGACACTTCTGGATTGGGATAAAATGATACCTCACTAGACAACAGCAGCTCAGTGTTCAGGAGAAATTCTTTCATTGTCATTAGTGCACAAGAGACAACTGTGAGGAGCCTCCACATGACCTCTGACTCGGCTTCACCCAACAGTTTCTCAGAGGACAGGTGTCCACTTACTGCCTGTACACAAATACGACACACCAAACATGCTGTAATAGTCAGCAAGCATACACACACACACACACACACACACACACACACACACACAGCTGGGTAGTATACTGAGATTGTACGAGTTATGATTGCATTTTTATAAACTTTATATGATTGGCCAACAGAATTCATATTGACATACAACAGCTGTAATTTAAGCACAACTAATTATAAAAATAAATGAAAGGAAAAAGGACACAGAGCAAGCTGCATTGAGCATAATCCAAATTCTCCTAAACATAAGACATTTACATTAAAAGTGTCACATACAATTATATATGCATTGTTTGTAGGATAATACTTGGCATGAAAAATAGCACTAAAAAGAAATACAGAAAATAAAAGTTGGCTTTTTTTTATCCAAATAGAAAATCTTTTTTTTCCCCTGACGTTAAGAAGGTTGATCAGCGCTATTATATATTAACAGATGAGACCTATTGCTTACAATTTTTGTAAACAAATAAAATGAACCAAAATAAATCATTTTCATGGCCATCACACGGCAAAAACCTCACCTGTTAGGGAAAATATTCCATCTGCAGATGGCAATATGGCATGCGATGCCAGTAAGATTACAGATACTAATCACAAGGATACAGATGCATCCTCTTTTCTTACAGAACTGGTTTACTTAAGAAAAAAAAAATTCTGGCTAATGTTCTGTCGTCTCTTCAGGAGAACACGCAAATTTATACATAAAATACATAAAAAAAAAAAAAAAAAAAAAAAAAAGGTTGGCACTGAAAACACACATTTGAAAACCAAATTACGAACAACAAATCAAATCTGAAAATGTGAAAGTTTAAGCAAGCCTGAAACTCAGGTAATCCTTGTGTACATGGAGCTCAGCGCGGCGGCTTTCAAGACACAATGTCTTAAACCTACAGAAGCCCAGCGATAATTCACAGCTCTTCACATGACGCCTGCACCGCAAGACATGCCCAACGCAGTTTCCCTGACAGTGTGACAGTCCGCCTCCACGTGTGTGCAAGAACAGGTTAAATTAATGAGCCCTGTTCTCCAATCCGTCACATCCACTCGGTGAGTCATAAGACACGAGGGCGAGTAAAGGACAATTTTTCTTTTTTTTTTTGGTGAACTCTATCTTTAAGAACAGTTTTGCAACTTTGCCTTTTTTATTTAAAGCTTAGCAACAGTGAATCTCAGGAGGTTTGCATTGCTCCGATTGTTTTAAACTCCCAATCTCAAAAAATTATTTAAAAAGAAAAACAGGACTAAGACTTATAGGTTCATATTCTAGGATTTAGAAGTCATGGAATAGATCAACCACGAAAAAGCAGCTTCTGACTCGTGACCTCTTGTATTCTTGTAACATCAAAAGCTGTCAGTATTCAGTATTTAAGCACAAGCACGGAAAGTGGACCTTGATCTTTAATTTTGTGGTTGGTTACAGCAGCAGACAGCAATTTGCATCACTGTCCACACTGACTTTCAGTCCGGGACGGTAAGGATTAGGGGGCGTTTACAAAGGACGTGTTCAGCCAGAGGAAAAGGATATAACTCAACAGAATGGACCTCAGGGGTCTTGAGATGTGTTTTTTCAAGCACATTAGGAAAACCATTTTTTACATTGACACCATCTCAAAAACGCAAGGTTTGTGTTGCTGGACTAAAACACAAGGTCAAAGAGATCAGTCTGATGCATCGATAAACAGGCATAAAACAACAAAAAAATGTACATGTTTTAAAATATTATTATGGACGGTCAACCCTAATTGAGCTGAGCAAAAGACCAAACTGACAAGTATAGAAGCACAAAGTACATACCAAAGCAGACATTATTATTCGGTTTTGGCGCAATATTAAAGTAGTAGTAGTAGTAATAATAATAAAAGGAACAGTATATACGTATTGTAGTGACTGAGATCAAAGCATGAGACACAAGCTTGATCACACTCTTAGGCTCACGCTACAAAAACACACTGCAGTAAGAGCTGAGAGTTGTGCCGTATGACCGTGTGGTGTTGTGTCCCGAGAAAGGGCATATGTAATGAGACGTGCATATGAAACATTCAGAGCGCTCTTCCTGTGATGCAGCAGCTCCAGGCTCCGAGTCTGACAGATGGTGCCAGTCAGATGATCCCAGAGTGGGAAAGTGCCAGTGCTTTCCTCCTCTCACCTGGGGATGAGGGGAAAGTGAGTGTGTTTGTGCTTCTTGGCATACCAAAGGTCTACTGTTACTCTGTTCACACAGAGAAGGGTGGGGTAAAATGAGCCGCTTTACACCTAAAACGTCCTCACGGAGAAATGAGGTACAGCGAATACACCAAATTAACACTGCTGGATGTCACGAAAACAAACCAAACCAAAAAAAAGGTCATTAAAAAAAGAAAATAAGCTGCATCGGGGTCGAGGGGTAAGATGAATCATGGAACGCTGAACAACTTCAAATAAAAATCACCATACGGTGAAAAAAAAGCTTAATCATTCAGAATATTTTTCTGTACATTAATAGTATTGCATATTATAGAATATTAGTGCTACTTAAAACACATATTAATGCCTTATTCTACATCCCTAATCCCACCCAATACCTAAACTTAACTACCTTAACCAACTATTAATAAGCAGCAAATTAAACATTTATTGTGGGAAAAGCCGTAGTTAATAGTTAATAAGTGTTACCTATCCTAAAGTGCTACCGATAAATTAATATACCAGGTGAAAAAAATCCAAGCATCTGTATCAAATCAGAGACCTAACTGCAACCACCGTCCTAAATCAAAATTCACATTAACTAAAAAAAAAAAAAAAAAAACTTAAAAAAAAAAATGTATGAATCAAAATTAGAAGAGATTTAAAAATGCTAATAAATATTAGGCAATTTAAAGTATTGAACAATAAATAGTGAGTGGGGCTACAAAAAAAAAAAAAATTTAGCATTCAAAATTAAAATGGTGAAATGCAAAAAAGTTACATGAACCCAAAATAATTAAATGTTAACACAAATGTATCTAATCCCATTTTATTTAACAATGTCATTGCTGCTGAGCTTTGATGATCCAGTATAACTATACTAACAAGCAAACATGACTTTAGATAAACTAACAATTGTGCTTCATTGTTTTTTAACTGCTGAGTATTGGAACAACTTTTCCTGTATTCCACTCTACAGACATGAATGTACTTTTCATTCAGCATAAGGTTTATTCATTACACATAGAACTTCAAATATATATATAAAAAAAATAAATAAAAGAAACACCAAGCTCTTCTCATAAAAAGTAAAGCAAAAAAGTAACTAAGTAATGTAATTAGTTCTTTTTAGGCGGTAACACATTACTTTTAAAAGTAACTTTCCCCAAGATCAAATAGGGCAAATAAACCGGGTCAGTTTTAAAAGTTATGTTATCTTTATCAGCAAACAACTTCTTTTCAGGCCATTCCTGAGCTCAAAGCTGACATTAATTGCAGTCATTTTCCCAAACCATAACTCAAGGCCAAAGACGGCAGATCCAAGAGATCTAACATGACTTCTCCGGTGCGAATAATACCGTAAACGTGTACATAGCCATTGAGTGCTTCTGAACACACAGGTCAGAGTTCAGCAAGTGTTGCCTCAGTCAACTGAGACCAGATCAAAAAAAAAAAAAAAAAGTATCTTTTGATGCCGCAATAATTTTTTTTGAAATCAGAGCGAGATTAGACCCACCTCCACTCCACTTGACGACAGCAGAGGCTTAACATCAACTCAGTTACCAGACATAACATGTCCATTTCATCTTCTTTTCTTTGAAGACCATCTGTGAACCCACACAAGCTGTTTAAATACACTCGGCTCTCTTAATGCGGTCGTCTGATGCTAACACAATCTTCAAAGAACCACACCGCCTTTCGTCTGGGTGTATGTTTTATCACGTCAGGTCTACACGACCGCTTAATGTATGGACAAGCTAACATCAACATTTCTAGCTTAACGTCTCTCCTGAATATCCAACAGCTGCTGTCCTCCCGTTCGCTCGCCATCAGACGGACGACGTGGAAGTCGCACTGCAGGACTGCGACCTAAAATGACACCGCAACGACTTCAGAGGACAGCGGGATTCGAATCCAATTAATCGGCTGTCGCTAAAACTCCCTAAATTAGTCTCAGATGGCAACGGCTTTAAAGAGAAAATGTGAGGAAAAGCAGCTTGTTTTTCGCCACACTTAAATGATACGGTACGTAACGGCGTCGCACACTTTATAATCATCAATTTACTCTGAGGATTCAAAGAATTTTCAATCTATGTCCCAATTATTCCAACTTCTTAAAAATAAAAGGGTTGGGGTTTTGTGAAGGGGTGGGCGAGAATATATATATTTCTAATTAGCTCGTGTTTAATTACAGATTTAATTTAAGGAACGTCTTCTGGGCATTTTCGTCCAGCTTGTTCATTTTTCAGAGTGTTTATCCATGGCCTGATTCAATAGTCTGTTTGAATCCATAAAAGCCATGGCTTAGGTTCAGCACAGATCTAAAGAGGCTCCCGGTTCACATAACGCATAATACGGGTCTGCTTTCATCTCCGTCTTTGGATTTCAGGAGAAACGACACTTCCTTTCTGATGGGAAACCTTGATGTGTCTGCGGCTTAATCCGTCACAGTAATTTGGCAACGGAACTTAATTACATCTTAGATATTACGTAAACCATGAACAACGAATGCAAATGAACAAATAGCACTCATCAGAATTCTGCAAAATTACCATTTGTTTTTGTAAAAAAAAATAAAATAAAAAAATAAAAATCACAGCTAAATAAGGGCGCCTTAAACCGTTATAAAGCAGATAAGAGTTAGCAGGATGGAAATGCCTTGTAATGCGAACATTACACCATACTTTATCTTCAAAAAAAATTTAAACGTTCTCATAGGTGCTCAGAAACATTTTCTAGCCTTTCAAGTGATCTGCAAAATTCAAAAGATAAGCTTTTCAAAAGCAAGTAAGATGCACATATAACAAATACTAGTACCAGTGTGAGTTGGTTATACAGTTAACCCAATTAAGATTTTTTTACTAGTTTCCTAGTGTCAAAATTATTTTCAATAAAAACAAATTTTGTATGTTTTAACCAAATGTGGATACTGTCATTAAATACTTTAACAGTCATTTAAAAGGTGAGGTACATTACAGGAAAACATTTTTCTTGCTTAAGTATTGAGTAGCCATGTTTCATCTATCTTTACACGTTTGTTTATATGGAACTGCTTCCACGTTCATTTCTTCAGTCCTGCTAAATCAACCTTGAGGTCAAGACTTTGAGTTTAGGGGCTGACGTCAGATGAGAAAGTGCTGTGCTTCAGTTCTTTATTCTGTCGTCTTGCACTGCGTGAGGGAATTCAATCATTTCTAAGCTTAACACAAACACTATCAGTTACAAGGTGTTGCTTTTGAATACCAATTTGGCATTAAAACCCGCAGTTACTTCTATCCCAGCCTTTTCAAGAGCCCAACATTAGCATACTACAGTAAGCTCTGAATGCATTAAAAAAACAAAAAAACACGGAACAACATTTCCTCAAGGACAATATTGCAGAACGACCTCATTTACAAAAGGTTCAGCATTTCCTATTCACGTTCTTAATGAAATCTTGATTAGCCAGGAGGATTAGGACACTAGCCACAGATGCGCTCTGTACCACTGAGACCAAAAAGTTTTTCGGGTTTTTTTTTTACTCAAAATGACTTCAAATGCCATTTTCACAACTGACTGGTCAGTGGGGTTGACTAATCTACGAAAACAAAATCCTTGGTCTGGCGTCTTACTTTAATAACAGCTAGATCGAACACAACAGAAGAGAACACTGTGGCTTAGAAAAAGAATAAGAATAATAATAATAACGTTTTCAAACTACTTTTAACTTACCATCATGCCATAAACACTCAACGTAAAAAGCAAAAGCCAAAGACATTCAGATAAAAATATTGTTTATTGTATATTTGATCTATAATAATCTGTATCAGCATTGGCCTGGAAAAACACCCATCGCTCAAACCCTAAAGCCAACTAAATTATATGTGCAGTATTGACCATCCAAAGCTAGAGGTAAAACGATTACCCTGCAAAAATATATGCTTAAAATCCAAATATTTTAAACCAAATAATTACAATGAGCCACACAAAGATTACTGTATATCTCAAGCAAATGTTAATTATATATATATATATATATATATATATATATATATATATATATATATATATATATATATATATATATATATATATATATATATATATATATATATAGACAACATTACACAACATACTAACATTGACAGTAGTATAAATTATGCCAGCAAAATATAATATGTATAATTTTTTTTATCATTCAGGTTAGGCTTTCTGCAGGCTAGACTGTTGGCGGTAATATCGATATTAATCCCCAACGGCAGTTACATCACTTGCCCACCGTGACGCCGTACCACACCATCATCTTGATCACTTGGTTGAGTGAGAGAACAGCCCACTAAAACTGAACAGTCACGAACACATCAGACTCCAGAAGAGCGAGGGGAGAAAGACCGCTTACAATATTTTGGATTCTGTTGACTTCCAATCTATATGAAAATGGAAGTTTAAAAAAAACAAACAAAAAAAACAAAAAAAAAAAACAACAGGTGATGGAGAACCAGCTTTACTGATGAGATGCGCATTAATATCTCGTACGATTTTTTTGCCCAGCTCTAGTTCACACATTATAAATGATACCTACACAATCTTTGTGCAAGCTGAAGTTTTTACAGTGTAATGAAATATTCAATAAAAATTTAAAATAAGCGGTCATTTGTTAGCATTAATGTATTAATGAACATGAACGAACAATGACCCACATTTATAAACTCTTATTATACTTTGTTAATGTTAGTAAAAAAAAAAAAGAATACATCTGTAAGTTCATGTTAGGTCACATTGCATTAACTAAATGTTAACAAACTTTAATTTGATTTTAATAAAGCATTAATAAATGCTGAATTTAACCAAGTATCGTTTATTCTTAGTTTATGTTAACTAATGTAGTTAAATGTTAACTAATGAACCTATTGTAAAGTTTTAACAAATATTCACTCTTTACTAAATATTAAAATCATTGTATTCGTTCAGGACAAACACAAAATGTATGAGTTTACATATTTACATGTTTATATCGATTATAAAAAAATTAAGCAAATAAATTGCAAAATAAACTAAATATTAAAAATTAAAAACTATATTCTATGAAATTATTTTTATTACCACTTATTCTCTCCAAACATTTCTGTTGACCCCTAGCACCCTGATGAAGATCCCAGTTTGAAAACCGCTCTAAAACCAACTAAAAAGGCTAATTAAAAATAATAATACAACCTAAAACTTAGCAAGATCCACTAATCCTCCATCTTAGCCCCATCCCTACTAGACTTGCAGCTCAGTAGGTTTTGTTTGGAAGGGGAAAAGAAGAACAAACAACAACAACCACCACATCCACATCCTTTAGAAAAGGCGCACTCCACACACCACTGTTCTGTGAACTTCAGCCCTGCTGCGGCTGCCTCAATCAGATAAGCACCGTGTTCTCATCCAAAACACACAGCGACTCCAAAAGCGGATGAGACGCTGTCCACACACAGATGCGATAAGATGTTCTCTGGAGATTCACTCACCAGTAACAGAGCGACCTTCTTCATGCTGCGATTCCCCATGGCAGCTCGGAGAGATTCAGCTCAGTCACAGACAGAAAGGCTAAAAGATTTGCAGGTCGTCTTCTGTCAGTGCGTTGACAAGCGTGTCGACATCATGAGGATGAGGAGGGTCTGTGCGCTCTTGCATTCCCTCCCCTCACTCTTCTCCATCTCCGCTCATTTGTATTTCCTCTTTGCTCAAAAACGGACCCGATCTCTTTTGATTCAAGCCGACCAGTACACATCAGAAGGAACATTTGGATAGCCAAAACACACACATTACTGGCATCTATGGTTTGTGATGTTTACATTACTAGTCCACCGCTACAGCCCAAAAACCTTGGTCACACAATGCAGAGCCACATATACACATCAGTTATTTTGGTTGGCTGAAGAGTCAGTATGTCAGTGCCCAACCTGGTTTAAGAGGTCACTTTTGTCTGACCCCATCAATACTCAATGCATATCCAGATGCATTTGACATAAGGAACATGATGGTGTGCTCATGCTCAATTGCAAGCATATATATATATATATATATATATATATATATATATATATATATATATATATATATATATATATATATATATATATATATATATATAAACAAGCAGTCCAGTTAAAGCTCAAAGGCTTTTCTTTTGAGGTCAATGACAAGTAAAAACAGGCATCTCGCAGCGTAATACAAGCCTGCTGTTTGAACCTTCAGACGCGGACAGGCCCAGACCAGATCAGAAAACTCTCTCCACAAAAATTCCTCAGGAAATACACAACTTGCGAGATGATATTTGGAATGACATGAGCGCGAGAAAAATCACAACTGTTTTATTTTTAGGTAACTCTCTCTTTAACTCATGTTTCCTCAAATGGAACTAAAACTTATAGATTCTAAAAATAAATGAAGACTCTAAAAGAAATTTGTTTAATAATACATGGTGTAAAATAAAATGTATTCATTAGAACCATTTCAATTAAATTGTTTTTTTTTTTTTTTTTTAATTATAGTGTCAAAATTCAGTACCAAAAAAAGTGTTTTTCAAAAAATAAAAAGTAAAAACTATTGGCATAAAACACTTTCTTACTTTAAATCTCATTTCTTTACATACATTTCACATAACCCATTAACTGTCAACATGCAAACTTTTATTTTATCAAACTTCATATCAAATGGGTACTTTAAGTTCTCTAGCAGGACCTTTTTTGTCAGCTGAACCCCTTGGACATTTTCTTAAAGAACTTTCATCATCCATGTGATCACAGAATGTCAGAGCTAAAGGAGAAACTTAGTTTTAAATGAATCTAGATACTCCTGAACACATTCAATGCATTCCAGTATTTCCATATCAAACCAACCTTTATTAAATATTCCAAGCAATAAGTCGGGTACGTAACGTCTGGACTATGACACAGTTGTAGCTCTCTTGAAATCACTAGATAACATCAAGTCTAATGATCTATCTGATGTAAAGCCAAAAAACGACCAGTAGAGGGAGACAAACACCATGACTGCGCAGGCCTGATAAACTTCTACCCACACAAGACTTTACTACATTATTTTCAATCAGAAGAATTCCATTTGGGAAACCAGATGATAGTTAAATGTAGTCTCTTACCTTATTCTTGCAGACAGAGGGTGAGCTTTGGTGTTGTCGTTTAGAGGACTGGTCCGTGTTATCATTAAGGTCCGATACACCGGTCCTGAGGGAGGGAGAGTGGAGGCCTTCCTCTCCTTCCTCCTCATCTTCAGCCTCCTCCTCCTCCTCTTCCCTCCCACTCTCTTCCGAATGTTCAAACTCGTCGCTGTCCTGGTCCATTTCCTCCTCGCCATCCTCCTCATCCTCCGGCCGGTCGTCGTCTTCCTCTGAACGAAGTCCCACCCCGACCTGTCCTTCCCTTCCGGCGTTATTGTTCTCCTCCTCGTCGTTCTCCTCCTCTTCCTCGCGATGCCGCCTGTGCCTCCGACGCTGCTCCTGCTCCCACATCCACTGGGCGCCCTTCTCGGCTCCGTTCACCTCGCTCCTCCGGCCCTCCTCCACCGGATCACCCCCGGAAGGCCACGGCTCCTCCTCCGCCTCCCTCGGCCGCTCTCGACCACCGTCCTCCTCCTCCTCGCCCGGTTCTCTTCTCTGTTGCTGCTGCGGCGGCTCCTGCTCCTGCTCCTCCAGCACCCGGTTCATGTGCTCCGCCTGGGGCTGAGGTGTGCGGCCGGAGGTGCTGTTACCTGCCCCCGCTGCCCCAGGCCTCTGCCTCTGCTGCTGGGCCGCCCTGCTGCCGCTGCCCCCCGACAGCAGATCCTGGTTCATTTCCAAAAGCCAGCTTGCTACCTCCTGCACCTTCGCTAGGCTGTCTGAGGAGGACAAAGACTTGGCATTCTGAAAGAGACGGAGACAGGATATGGTTAAGAGGAGTATAGTGGATAGTAACAACAACAACAACAAGGCGATAAAAAGTGTGTACACGGGCAGGTTGTAGAAAAATCATTCTCCTGTTCGCATTCAGAGCGTGCTGAAAGTGGGTAACTCATTCTTTTATTCATGCATGTGAAATAAAACAATGGACATTTGCATCTAAGCTGGGAAAGACGCAATATGAGCATCCCTCGAACAATGGGCACCTCTCCTGCTTGGCAGCTGATCATCTACACCAGGCTTGGCCTGGAAACCACAGCAACAGTATCACTTCAACACATGCAAACAAACATTTAATCGCTGCTGCTGCTGACTGTTCCATTCTATTGTTTCAACCAAAACCCTAAAAGGAGCAGTTTATAATATTAGTAAGAAATGTTTCTACTTAAAGACTCCAAAATATTCATATTCAATGCTGTGACACTCAGACCAATCTCCAATTTCACCATTGGGAGCTATTTAAGTAGAATTCGGACCATCAAAACTTTAAAAATGACAGAACGAATACAGCCACAGACAGCCAGCAGGGGGCATCGCTGCCAAATAAGTGCGCTTTATTAATAAGAGTTTAGCTTCCAGACGTACCACACAAGTCTGCAGACAGATGTGCACAATAATATCATGTTACCGTGAGGATGCCCTGCCAGTGAGAGCGAGGTTATGGCACATTAACCCCGTGCTGCAGGTGATGTAAAATATACGTTTAAGGTCTTAAGGCAGGTGAAATTTCAGTAAAGCAAGTAAAGAAGAAATTAATAAAAAGGCCGTGGCAGCGGAGGAAAAAAATCCTTATTAAACCTTTAAAATTAAACCCTGTGCTTATTTCACAGGGACAGAAGCTAGTAAAAAGAGTGTGAGTGAAAGCAGGGATGAGCCGTGTAATCCAATCAGGAGCGTGAGAGCACGTGAGCTTGATAGAGACCTGATTAAGATAATGGAGCGCGCTCACAGATGGGCAGAGACGCTAAGTGATGAAAGACTGATTGCACAAATGTTAGGTGACCATAAAATACACAAGAAACACCGCTACAAATAACGTATAATAAGACCATGGCTAACTATAGCTGGTTTCAATAATCATTAAATAATTATTTCAAGTTCTACAAATAAGGGACATCTACACTTCAATTAAAGCTTTTCATTGGAATAACATCAATAATGTTTAAAAAAAAAAAAAAAAAAAAAAAAAAAACTTTAAAGAGCTTGAAAGCAATGGCATTTAAAGCAATAGTATAACTCTTATAAACAGAACTCTGGACATTAACAGTCACTGCTAACTTTATACTTTATAATTATTGTTCCAGGTGTAAACAAGCATTAATTGTCCTCAGCTGTATGTTGAATTTCAGGTTTCAAAAACCTACAAATCAAAAATGCGTCATACATTTTTGATTGACTAAAATGAACAAATCACACTGATCAGATGTGATCAGGAACTACCCTAATGGGCATAAAATATTAGCAAGAAATATTTAATATGTAATTATTATATACAGATAATTAATGAATGGTTTTTTACATAGCGGCATGAGTCCAAAGGCTGTAGTTACAGCTTCTACCATCAGGGGCTAACAGAAGCATAATACCCTGTTGAACTTTGCACCTCTAATGCAAACATCCAGCAGTACCATATCCATCATCTATTCATGCATTGGTTCTATGCATTATCTTCTCTCCAAGGTCTGGATTAAGGTCTAATCACAGCAAATATATGAAGGCAGAGATCTCAGGGCAATTTAAAACTGTTTAAAGCATCTGATTAGATGAGCTTTTTGATTACCGAATGGTTTCCTTTGTAACAAGAAAGATGAGAGCACAATCAGCCGAGATCCAATTGGAAAATAATTATATGGCGGTGAACTTCAAATAGACATTTCAATTTCCCTTCCCATACAGAGACCGAACAAGATGAGCTCTATAAGAAATCCTGTACAATCTCTGGAGATTCAACTGAAATTTGGTTAGCTCATTAGCATGCGCAAAAACAATTACTTAGCAAAGAGTTAGCTGCATCTCAATGCAAACGCAAAGCGGCTGTGCCCGGTGAAGTGGGCTGCTCCGTGTCTGGAAGGTGCTGGACAGCCTGTTAGTATTCATGTCCTGCACGCTGGTCTATCTGTGCAACTGCATTAGACTCGGAACACAATTAGTGCTGTTAGACTGCACAACTGAACTAGTGTGTGATCAAGTGACAGTACTGCAATCCAACTGGCAACACACACACACACACACACACACACACACACACACACAATTACATTAAGCCTCATTTGCATTGATGGCGAGACTGTTAAAGTGTATGAAAACTACCTTAACAACAGTAATTTGGTTTAGTATGCTTCACAGTTGCTGCTTGCTTCTCATAGGTTTCTGCATTTTTAGGCCTGAGTGAGTCTATGTTCTGTAAGCTGGGGTCCTGAAGGTCAGAAGTTCTGGATACATGTTTAAATGGCTAGTCTCAGTGCTGCTGAATTATCAGGAGAAGAAAAAAAAAAAAAACATTCAATGGTTAATGACAGGATCCCTTATTTTTGCCCTGCAGTGTAAGATTTATTTTATTTTATGCACTTAAATGTAAAAAAAATTTAAATTCATACACAGAACGATTTGAACATACCTTACATACCATGTTTAATTTACGGACTAAAATGAATTTAGATTTTTTTCTGGGGAGACTAAAAAGTAGTAATAATTAAAGCATGCTATTTTTTTCTTACAGTGACAGCAAATCAAAATCTGAGCGGGGGCAGAGAGGCAAAAAAGGAAATAAAGCAGAACCCCTGAAGACCCTGAAAAAAAGTCAACATGTCTCTTAAAATAGATTTGGTGTCAAAATCTCATGTGGCTCAACTTCAAAATAAGGTTAATATTTCAGAATTTCTAATTCACTATTCATGTAATATAAAATAACAAATAAAACTTAAGTTTAAATAGGTATACAAAACTAAATATCAGAAAAGAATGAGGAAATAATTATGAAACATTCTTACTTTTTGCTAATAAATGTTATAAGGAGGCACAGATGGCATACACATTGATGTACAAAAAGGGGGGGATACAGTAACAAAAATAAATGAGAAAAGTTTTTTTGGGGGGGTTTTACTTTTACTACACAGCTTCATGGAATACTGTATTCTGATTGGTCCGTCACCACATTCCAAGTTTTGTTATTCCCAGACAACAACCGGCAAAACTAATAGCACAGGCTCATCCAGGTGACTCATTCAGGTGCTGTTCACGCGCTGGGAACATTTGGTCTTCGTGGAAAGTGTGTTTGTTTGGCTAATAAAATATTAAAACTCAATTCAGTATTACGAGTACAATTAATTCATTACGTCACGCTGCCGTCACAGACTCCCCCTCTCCTTTCAAACGCAGCTGCTGCAGCAATTGTTTTGTAGACTAATGGCTTATAGCATAACTAACAAACTGATCAAATTTTTTAAACCTTTCTGTCTTGAATCAACATCGTTTATTACCATAATTATGTGTAATACGTGCTATGACTGCACCGTCTCCTTTAAATGCCCGTCTAGTTTGAACTTGCCGCTTCCTAGCAACAGCTTCTTCACTGAAGCTTTGCTTTCAAATATTTCAACTCAGATCAAGGTTTTATGTATAATTATTCATTATAATCTATTCTTTGGCAAAAAGCTGTATAATAAGCGGGATAATGTACATCCAGCATCATATCTACATTCTCCCTTACTTATCACTTTCCAATTGATGGCAAGTCAACAGGCCTTTCAGAATCCAAAATATTGTAACAGGTGCTTTGCGATTCATTTTCGACACTCTTCCGTCATCGTCTAGTCTTTCTCCCCTCAATCTCCTCGACTCTCCTCACGTGAATAATGACTCTAAAGTTTAGCAAAGCCATACGAAATTGAACTGAACAAAGAGTACATTCTTAGCATTTATGAACTTTCAGTACTTTTTTACCTACTCTTTCCATCATTGTTGACACTCAAAACACTTGGGAAAACATCCGAATCATTCATGCTGGCCGTTTCCCACCACATAACTGCCTGGTTCGAATTAAGTTGTAAGCGCACTGCAAGGGAACTAGAGAAACCGACCAGAAGCAAACAAGCCTATCACAAATTCATCAAATTCTTCCATCAAAGGCCAGCAAAATGGCTTCAAAATGAAGCAAAAACCAACGTGTCTAATGAATAAAAGCAGAGTTCATGCAATGACATAGGAAAAACTCCAGAAGGTTTATAACGGCATTGCTTTTCAGACATGCGCTCTGATATGGAAAACTGGAAGCATTGCCTTAAAAAGAAAAGAGAAGTATTTGGCTTGGCTCCCGGGAAATGCGGCCAGCCTGGCGTAGCCGAGCAGTCTGATAAGAGAGTGAGGTGCATCATTTCTTTAGTTATTACCACTGTGTACACTTCAGCAGCAGGTCATTTATCTACATCTAAAAGGTGCTGAGAGGAAGGTGAAGCCAAAATGGGTTTTGGCACATCCTCTTAGAGAGAACGTTAGCAAAAGAAGGTGAAGGGGAGGAGGAGAGAGTAGTGGTATTATTGGTTTTACGATGTCATTTCCTACAAAGCTGCCAGGCTGCCATCTCCTCAGGAAACATTACGAACGAAAAGGAAAAGGAAGAAAGAGAGAGGGTTATTTTTATTAAATCACACTGGTACCTGGATGGGTCTTTATGATAAGAACCAAGCTTAAAAAAAAAAAAAAAAGAGAGAAAAACCCATCACCTGGTTTAGCAAATTACTCATTCATACAGAACTGCTCCGATTCTTCTAGTTCCATTAGCAGCAGCACAAGACAAAACGGCCCATTTGGTAGATACGCAAATACAAAAGGCGAACAAAAATTTGGGTAACCGTGCTGGAAAACAGATCTCCCGCTGAAAACCGTAATTTAATGCTTTTAGTGGGTTGTAGTTTAGTTTCAGCAAGAATAAAAGATTGTTAGAGAAAAATGGTTTGTATAGACCGTTTCTTTGACCTCGAGTGGCCAGGCAGAAACGGCTGAAGACTCCCCTCTCGTAAGAAAGACATCTAGACTATCCATCGACAGGCAACAAATCTCTATGAGAGTCACACTGGAAAACCTCAATAAGTCTTCATAATTAGCTTACGCAGAAACCATACACCCTGGAATTAAAAAGACTTCTGCTCAAAGTTCCAGTAGTTGTTTATTAAGAAGAGACCAAAAGGGGAAAAGAAGAGTTACGCTGTGAAACATGAGGCAGATAAATCATTGTGTGTACTTGGCTGATCAAGATTGTACGTGAAAAGCATTAGAAGTTGTTATAACGTTATAATTTCAGACATAATTCTACATATTACCCCAAAGGTACCCAAATTGCTTACTGTTCCTGCCAAGATTCTGACGTTTGCAACCAATGGATACTTTACTGTCCCATGAGCCCACTGGAGAAGAGCTGTGAATGGCAGTGAAGCAACTCAACTGATGCTCTTAACCACATAGCAATGACAACAGGATTGATGTTATGCATCTAGATTGCCTTTATAATACACATTCATACTATACAGAACATAACGGTCACGAAATACGATTATTACAGTATGTAATTCTGGCATCCTGCCATCTAGATACTGTACTTCCACTGAAAACCACAGATGGTTTGACCAGGTAGGTATATTGGGGGGGGATGTAGTAGAAATAGGAAATGAGAAAAAGCTAATTCGGCAATAAGGGATTTAGTGAGGACAGATAAGGACAAGGGATGGAAAAAATACAGACAGAAAAAAACGAATATCGAATTAGAGAAAGGAAAACAAGTAGGAAGAAAAAAGGAAGAAGGGAAGGAAAGAGGAGGCACAGAAGCAAAACCAAACAATGAGAAATGATTAATGAACCAAAAGCAATGGTCAAATCTGTTCTTTCAGTTAATTAAATACCAGCTGTCATCACTAGTACTTAGCTGGCTTAAGCTGGTACTTCAGACGTCACCTTAGTGCCAGTGTTAGCTCCACTAGTCTGTTGTCTTTCGTCATTTCATTCACTTTGACTTGAAAAGCTCAAGATTTTACCATCCAAAAATAGCAAGGTTAATATCCAAGACCTTTTCGCGCACAAGTGCTATTCTTTTGTCCACGTCGTCCACCTCGCCTCTAGGCATTATAGAAAAGAGAAGTAAACTCAGCTAAAGGACAGAGACACGGACAGGTGTAAACACAGCTCTACTGTGGTACAATGACTCACGGCCCTGAGGGGAAAGTAGTCCTCATTCACAAAATAAGGACAAGGTCACAAGCTTCTGGCTAGCTGCAGCAGTGATGTGACTTCTTGTATAGGGTTTTAGAGACGATGGCTGAGTGAAATCAGAAAGAACTGCTGGTGCATTTTTACCATCAATGCAAGATTTTCTTTTTAAATTGATTTATTGTTGACGATAATGTATAAAAACCATTGCATGGCTATTATTATAATAAAAGAAACTGATTTACAGCACACCGACCCTAGAATAAAGAGACTTGATCATTTGAATATAGGTCTCCACCAAATTTCAATATCGGTGCATCCTGAAAGGTTCTCTAAAGCTTTTCTCCTTTTCCCGTCCAAGTAATTTTAGGTTTCCCGAGAGCAGTGATTTCAGTCAGCAGAAAAACCTCCGAGACACACAAAGAAAGCATTAATAAGAAGGTAGGACGCCATTCACAGCAACAAAGGAATTCAGTGCAAAAATAAATTTGTTTGCGTCCCACAGGCAACGTGTGCGGATCATGTTCACCTTGACTCAGGCTTATCAAAAATGAGCTGCCAGCTCTTGCAAATTTAATTTGTAAATCAACGATAAAGTAACAAGCTTCTTAGGTTTTATCAGTAACTTGTATAATACAAAAAAAGGAAATAGTGAAGGGAGGGGTGTCTATATTTATTTTAAACTTTGGCATATATTATTATTATTATTATACATTCTTCTTTCCTGTCTAATCGTAAATAAATCCACATCAACTGTAACAGATGCAGTTTCAAAAATGCAGATTTATTTAAATGAGCAGATTGATTGTCATTTAAAACCTCCGTGGCAGGCTTTTTATTTCACTTAAACTTAAAATGTTGCTAGTGTTGCTCAAAAGGTTATAGTGAATTAATTGCAAACAATAAATTCAAATCAATCTCGCTGGTTTTAACCAAGCTGCTCTGTGGTATTCACTGACATTAAGGCACCATATCAGCATGTGACTCGTGTCAGCTTTGCTCCACACTTCAGGACACCTGAGAACACAACAGGTTCAAGTTAGCAAAAAGAGATGCTGCTTGACATCATTTCTCATGTGTTTTATTTTTGTACAGTCAATTATTTTTCGCAGCCAATATTTTGGCACAGCCTCCCATTCTTCCTTCCAAAACTGCAGATAAAAACTTGCGAGATTTGAAGCGGTCCCTAAAGTGCTCCCTTATGTCTTTCAGTGCTGGGTTTAATAGCCAAATCAATTCTCTGTTCAGCTACGACACGCTCTCTAATGCAATGCACAATTCAAACTGACCCATGCAACGGCATACGCATTTACAACTAGCTGGTAAGTTGAAGTCAAGGTGAAGATACTCAAGCAAATAATAAATCGCATGTGCATACAATATTCATATCCATACATCCGAAACATCCCAGACAGACTTGACAACTGAACACCTTCCCAAACGAAAAGGATTTAATTGTACTTTTTTTTTTAAATGTCTGTTCAGCTGAGTGCAATTTCAGAAGTTTTGGCCTCACCTAAATATAGCTTGTTAACTGACTCAAACATTACTTTCCACATTTTTGCACAGGCAAAAAATAGACACTGATATTGACTAAACACTTATGCCAGTCACTTAGCCAAAGAGCCCCAGTCTACAGCCAGGCCTTCTTCGCATTTAAGTGCTTAGGCAATATGTGCCCAGCCAGCAACCATGTGCTATTGTGGATGTGTCTGTATGGCTTTGGCAGACCGTAGCACCAAGCTCTGACATCTCTGAACAAAAGACACAGATGTGCGGCTGAAGTACTGCTAAGGCCCACTCTATGCCGGCTCTGTCAGGATTGAAACACAAGCCTTAGTACTATTGATAATCCAGAGTACCTCTCCAACAGAAAAGGCAGACAGCCAAGCAGACAGAAATCTGTTTCACAGAACATGCTGGCATTGAATCAACTCAATAGCTACAAGGATTTTCATATTTCACTTGGGATTCACTGATATCGGAGGAAATAAATGAGGCATAAATGGAGAGAACATAAACTAGTGGGAGTCATGTGGTTGCAAAAAAATGCACCAGGCTTCAAGTATCAAAGTCATTAAAGAATCCATCAAACTGAAATTGGAGTACCGTGGCTTTCAGCCCGTGCTAGTGAATAAAGTCATCATAAATGTGAGTGTACTTCAAAAAAGTTGATTAAAATTCACCCTTAGCAGATATTTAAAATTTACAGCACTTCTCTTCTGGGAAAACAAACCAAAAATATTTATGACATCCTTCACGAGACAGATTTTCATCCAATCAAACAGCAGCTACAGTAGCTTGTGATCAAAGAACAGGATACATCATTATTTTTGGTTTGTATCCCGGAAGAATACTACGTAAGTGAATTCTGTCACCGTTCAGGAGTACACAAGGATACGGAAGACTTTAAAGAGGTCATGATTTCCTGAACGCAATCCACTTAACGCTCAAAATGCCAGAGTTTTTGTCCATTGATGCAATCTGCATGCTGATGAATAATCTTGTATCATAAAGTGCAGATGCTATGTAAATAAGAGAGGCATTGAGCAGTGTTGAGCGTTTTAAATGGAACATTGTGAGAATGTGACAAACTAAGATGAGTGACATCTTTTTAATGATGTCAAAAATGTCAACATAGATTAAGCTTAGCACACCCGCAGTGATTTGATTGTGAAACGGGGCCTGTTCTGAACAACTCACGTCTGTCCACCAATCACAAGAGTGACACTTGCTTGCTGATAAATAATGATGTAGGGTAAAGATCAAACTGTTGTTCTGTCAGACGGAGAAAAAAAAATTAAAAAAAATCTTCAAAAACGTAGCATATAGCCTTCCAAAAGACCTGAGGCTAAATGCATCGCTGAAATGCATGGCTGAGGTTTAAATGTTGTTCCTGAGCGACTGAAAAGTTTTAGTTCAGTTTGAGCATTTCACAACAAATCTTTTTGTGAATTAATTTTAAACTTGCTACCTGTTTTTTCAAATATCTTTTGTTGAAAGATAAATCAGTGCCAAGCATTTTGTGCCCAAAGGCAGCACAGGAAAGGACACATTTCTAATCTTATGTGCGTTTATAATAAATGACAAAGCAGCATTTAACACTATTAAGACACCAAGGGTGTTGCCAATTAAATAAGTATATACCTGGATCAGACATTTTTGCATCCGTAGAATATTTTTGTGCGAGTTAAATATATTTACTATGTTATTCATTGTTATCTTCACTTATTAACAGTAATCTGTACATAAATATTTGGCATTTGTAGTTGATTAACCTTACTGCCATATCATATTTGTCATGCTTTATTTAGTGTACCAATATCAAGACAGAAATATTCCAAGCGTCATTAAAAACGTCTTCATCCATTGGCACTAAAACCTTGTGGGAAGCATTACAGGGTCGAAAAACATCATTTGTGTTTCAATAGTGAGCGATAGTTTTCAGGGTTTGGAACAAAAGGAGGGTGACGATTTTAATCTTTGGTTGAATTAACCAGTATATAAGTATTTCCAGGTGGTGAATGTAGCATGATGCATTAAAAAAAAAAAAAAAACTGTTTGCAAACATCCACCAAATGAACAGCAGTGCTTTGTTTGGTCTAATTGGTAACTGGTCGTGAAAACAAAAGTTCATACAAACCCATGTCAATTGACCCGTCAGACCAAATAAAACTTCCTGCCAGCAAAGCAATTAGTTTTATCGTGACGTTCTGTGTTAATGTGCAATAGTAAAAAGGATGCTAATCTATGTAATTATACTTTTTCAGCAGTCACAGGGAGCAATAGCAGAGTCTAACACGCATTCAGCCTGGTAATTCTATAAATACGAGACTAATGTCTCCTTTGCCCTTGAGTCTATGTTTCTTTGAGGAAGGTATTAATCAATACCAGAGCTATGAAAGGATTCAGATCAGTTTGAAAAGAGGTAACCCAACCCTTCACGACAAGGCTTACCCAGGATGAGGGAGCATCGCCTAACCCAGAGAGAGAAAACCACTACCTGCCTACATAGCAATCAGAAAGCCACAGAGAGGAAGACAAATAGCACGAAAGTGAATCATCCTCTCTGCCTTTCCAATCTTTATAGCATTGAACACTTTTCTACAGTTCTCATAATGGAAGATCCAGGCACTAAATATGCTATATGGCTTAAAATATGCACTAAAGAAGTTAGTTACTTTAATAATATATGCTGGATCACGTATCTGAAAGTGTGAATAACATTTTCACGCACACAAACACAGAGAGACCAAATAAGCGTCAAAACAAGCTAATCTTGCAATTTACTCCATTTTCTGCCCTCTCAAAATTGAGAATTATATAAGCGAAGCTACAAAAGCTTTTTTCCCTTCATAGCATTTTATCTCATTTGCTGGGCATAAATATTTTCTCAAGATGCACCAAATCAATCTTGTGCAAAGTGAACAGTCCAGAAGCAGAGCTTTTTCAGAGGCAGCACTGCTCAAAAATCAGAACAGGCAATATTGAATATAAGCCACATATGAGAGACCGTGACCTCATATGCCACTCATCTCCATTGCGAGCAAATTGTTCGGCTCAAAACTCTCTTTAAAAGCAGCAAACAGAAATTCAGCTGCAGACAGCCTTTAACAGATGTCCATTAAGAATGCATGTCAGTTCAAAGACAGCTCTACGGTTGTCAAGGTAGCAAGACGGCCATTAAATCACCTGGTTCCATTACAAAATCAATTACTGCAGTGTGCTTGCATGGTCTCTCCGGTCCCTCTAATGGCCAAATAACAATGGAGACACTACTGCAAGGTCAGTCCTGCTGTGCTGATCCAGACACACTGAAATCTTCATCAAGAGACTGCTAACAGCTCCTTTCTCAGAGTGCTTCCACCATAAATGAGCATTGTTCTGAACAAATGGCTAATTAGAACTCTGATGCAACCCACAAATGGACCAACTGACCACGTTTTCAAAACCTGTTGGCCTTTTGGTTACAATCATAAAAGCAAGGCTGTAAATAATAATCGCATGGGGTGTTCAGGCAGTGTACTCTGTGAGTGAATTCGAGGTGACCTTGGACAATCATTTGTTCCCACTAGAAAGTTTTTAGAAATGACAAACTTGGAAACCATCAACACCAAAGCACAGAATAAACATCAAATAAAACCATGGTGTCTACCCTTACCCAACTTCTAAAACTAGTCTACAAGACAGTAATCCAAAAACGTGTGTAGAAACCAAGTTCTACAACAAATTTCAGTTTTAGCTGGAGGTTACCTTATGCTGAGGTGGGCAGCCAGTAGCCAGGCGCTGCAGGTGCTCAGAAGTGTGGCTGCAGGACAGCAGGTCTGAGCAACAAGCAGAGCGGCCGAGCCTCTTCATCAGCGATGAGATGATGCTGCAGCCACAGCCGCACATTGACTTGCTCATCAGAAACCAAAAAAACGTTGAACGAGAAGACTAATGACTCAAGCCCAGGTGAAAGAGAGCTCCTTGGCAATCAGCGGTCCTCACTTTGAAGGAGCGTGCTGTCAGCTGAAGTGACAGACTGGAAGCAGAGTCACAAGTGGTTGTGTCAGAAGAGCAATTTCCAGTTCCGGGAGGAGAACTGCCATGGAAAGTAAAGGTGTGTCAGAACCAAGGATGTCACAGGTCCACAGGTCACTCTCAGGTGTTCCTGGGAGATCAGAACAGTTGAGAAGACAACCCTCTGAGAGTTCGCCCGAGGACACAGTTTTCCAGATCAAGTCTTTCACCCTTCAGCATTTAATATTTCAGGGTGAAGATGATACCCGTGTGGCTCCTGCAAGAGCCGGAAGCTTAGCCATGCCTGTAATGCAGAGCCTGAAGACGCTGCAAATCCAGCAGGTGGGTGATGATCCTCAGATGGCTGTGGCACAGGTAGTGTCTCTCTCTCTCTCTCTCTCTCTCTCTCTCCCTCTCTCTCTCAAACAGGCCAAGCTTACCCTCCCTGCACTTCCCTCAATTGCTTGTGATGAAGCTGCATCTCTTCCTTCTCTTTCCCACCCCCTCCCTCGCTCTGACACAGTCCGCTCTTCCGAGCATCTCGATGAACAGCAGCTCTGGAAGCCCCTCCCTCCGTCTCTCCTCCAAACACTAATCTCGTCAGCAGGACTGCCTCCAGTTACAAACCAATGTCTGGATTTGTAGTTTAATACGGTTATGATGTGTTCGGCATAACATACTACCACAGGACTACTTGTATTTCTACAGTATGCAGAATTTTTATTGTATTAGTAGATGTGCAGTATACCATCGAGCATAACCCTGTGTGGACCGTTATATCTAACAATTCAATATCCTTGTCTTTTCATTTTCCGTGTGACGAATAGACCAGAAGCTATAACAGATTGCATAACTTCTTCCATGATTCACTATTTGAGTGGACAGCCAAAAAATTTGTTTTAGCAAAAATTGGATTAGAAATAAGAGCTACATTTATGTTTTGAACCAAACATGCAAAATGTCAGAACGTGACAATAGAGTATATTATTTGAAATGTTTAGCATCATATAGCATTTCCAATTACATTTTTAAAAACAGTTATGATAAAATACACAAAACATGTTTAATAATACATACCATTAAGCACTTTTATTCCAAATATGGCCATACTTATTCTATAACGCTAACCTCCGTAAACTAAACTAAATTGCCAATAAAGTCTTTAGATCCCACACCAAGCAAGTTCACGATTTTGTGTCACCTACTGTAGGTGGAGTTACAAAAGAGTGGGTCTATCAGACAAATGAAAAATTCAATAAGAAATTACTTAAATTACAAATAAAAACACTTTACGGCAAAAGGTCAAGTAAAAAGAGATCAGCATCAACATTTTGCTGGAGGCATGATTACTCAGCCTATTTGGAAAACTGGGGAAGAAATAACAGATAAAAGGTGCAGAAGCGCTGTGGGCAAAACTAAATGGAGGCAATTCAGAGGCAAACCATCTTTAGCCCAAACACATTGTGACAGTCCGTCTCCATCCTAACCTTATCTCTCAAAGTGTTGAGCTCCCTCACCTAATCTCACGCATCCAACCTGATTAGCGAACAGCCCGGGCTCCCTTGGGCCTTGTGGGAGATATGCAAATTGCCTGACTCATCAGCGAATAATATGACAGATGATAAAGAGATTCCGCTGTAGGGATCACCTCATTGGCTGATGGAACGGAGGGGGAAGATATTGCTAGGTGCAGTGGTGTCTCAGAGGTGGGCAAAATATGAAGCTCCAGGCAACCAGCCAGCAAACTAAAAATAGGCAAGTATAATCAGAACAAATCATATTTCATCGTAACCAATATCAAAAAGGGCACTTGCCTTAAAGGTATCCATGATGGGATCAAACAGTCAATCCCCTAAATATTCAAACAGAACCGGTCTTAAGAACGAACACAACACAGTCTTGAACTAACTGCCACCTTAGACAAGTCTGTACTGGTTCTGTTGGAAAACGTGTTGAATCATGATTCGATTTTTCAGTCCTAGCCAGCTGCTTCCATGACAAGATGTGGTCACCGCAAGAGACTTTCCACTCAGTATTCAGGAAGTCAGGTGCAATCAGCCAAGCGTGCAGAGGACATGCATGGACGTCCACGGCTCCAACAGCCTGGAAATTAACTGCAGTTATCACTTTAAGGTGCAAACAACTTCCACAGTGCTTTTCACATTTAAGACCGATTTTTTTTTTTATTATTATTTATTTATTTTTTAGAGAGGGTTCAGCACTAATGGATTGGGGAAAATTAGTTGTCACTTTATTGCACTTATGAACAAGCTTTAAAATCACTTTTTATATAAATACCACTTATTTCCCTTCTTCCAGGCACCTGCTAGACCTGCTTACTTCACCAAAATGGGGTTCTGAAGTAAAACTCTTCACTGACAGAAGCATGAGGCTTCACTATAAGAAGTCTTGACATTGTGATTCATTACACTCGGTGTATTCTCTGCGGAATCTTTAGCCCTGTTGCCAGAGTAAATAGACCAAATCAACAAAGCCCAGCAACGCAGACAGAAACTCATTCATTCTACCAACCATGACACAATCGGAGATAAAAACAAAGAGAAAAAAAGTCTCAACAGTGGGGTTTCATCTGGCTGGCATAATGATATCAAAGGCATGCAGCATGCAGCACAATTTTTTATAAAACAATGCAATAATCTCAAGACAGTTGAAAAGACCAAACTTCCTATATGAAAACAGAGTGGTAACATTTTAAAATTAGGAAAGAGCAATATTTAAAATATATGCTAAGGTTTTGATACAAGTTAAGCTGTAACAACAACAACAACATGCTATCAATTGCCACGGAAAATAATACAGACTTCTAATGCACTTAAATTGAAAGTCAATGATGAAGTCTAAAAATGGGGGGGTTTAAAAGCTGAAAACTGCAGCTTACATTTTTGTTAAAGCACTTACAATAATTCTTCAACACAAAATTGTGTTATTTGAGCTGTTAAGATGGCTAAATTGTCCTTTAAGTGCTTTTTAAAAAGACTGATGTGTAGTTATACATTACCAACGCAATTCCTGGGGGTGGAGTTCGCTCCGTGTAAACAGTATTTAATGGATAGTTATGACAAGTACCATTTTTTACCGCTGAACATACAGGTATTTCAAGCAAGTTTCTGCATTCAGTCTTTACATGGGCATGACGAATTGAAAAGTGGAATACAACCTTGCTCAAAGTCAGCAATTCTATTCTCATTTTGACAAATTACTACACCTCTGCAGTGCTTGCTTCAAGGACTCTCGTTTTAAGTACACAGACTATAATGTTCTACAAACTGAAAGAAATTTGTATTTTCTAATTCGCTGCATACCATAGATGATTTAGCCTACATTAGGTACCCACGTTATTAACTACAAACATTCCTTTAAGGCTTCATGAAGGTTTTTGGGTATCCAAAGCGGCAGGAATTAGGAAATCTGCAGTGATATAAATGGCCGTTCTTAGAGTAGCAAAAATTAAAATCACAATATTTAATGCGTAAAGTCATGACTACTTGGCAATACCTTATCTTTCAGTAGCGGTAAAAAATGTTTGCCAATGGAAAAAATGGTTGATGGATCGATGCACTAAAAAAAAAAAAAAAAAAAAAAAAAAAATTCATGCTGACATCTAAATTATGCTGAACATCTTGATTGTTGATTGTTTTTTTTTATCAAAATGACATCTAGATCGTCTGGTGCGAATGGGAAATCTACACATGCATATCTACGGGTACAGCGATAAGCATGACGTTATTGTTTACACAGTCGTCAAGGATACATAGAACGAACGTGGGCAGCCACGCTATTGTTTTCAAAAGTCTCCATTTTGAATTCAAATAATTAGTTAATCTGTGTTTAAAATGATGTCGGGATCAACAAATGTTTCATTAGCTCTAAACCTTGCTTAATTCAATCCATGTTAGAGCAACCCACCATTAGCCCATTTAAGCCCTGTCCCTGCAAGTTCATGTTCATCTACATCCACTTTTGTCTACACCTTCCCAAATCCCGATATCCAAATCAACAATTAACGCTTTGTTTCTAAGTCTATGCTCTGCATTTGTTCTTTTTTGATTATCGGTTCCACAAAATACAGAACAAAAAGATCTCCTACCGTCTCTTTTTCAGATCAAGATTAACGGTTTAAAAATACGATGGTAAATAGTTTGTCTGCAGAAGGCCTGAGAAAAGAGGTGAAAGATCACGCTGTGCTCCGTGTACATTATTTATGAATATTGCTTTTCACTGTGTCAGCTCCCTGCTTTCACATCGATCCGGTGCGATCCAAGGTCTGAGAGTGTGGATTTCACTGAGAGCCAGGCCGAGAGCGACAGGAAGAGACATTCAGAATACTCTATACTCGCGTAAAAGGAAAGGTGAAAGGGGTTCGATGGAATGTGACGAAGAAGAAAGGTAGTTAAAAAGCAAATGGGACAATAAAAGAAAGATCTACAGTAAATTACTACCTTTCTGATAAAAAAAATTGTTCTGTGTTCCGAGTTGTTGCTAATCTGTTCTTTATTGGCCCAAATCATAAACATAGCTTATGTCTATTAAAAATATTGATCTCACGCCTGTCAAAAGAACAGTTAACTCAAATGCAATATCCGTCATACTCACCTAAAAAAGTTAAAGAGAACAATATTCAAAACCTCTTTACTAAAAGCATGAGTTTTGCACTATACCAAATAAATCAAGACAAACTAATAATGATCCTTGGCAAAAAGCACTAAAAAGAAAAATAATACTTATTACTGCACCCTTTATTTAGATATTAATACTAAATCTTGCTGCTACGGCATTTGCATAAAGCAAGCGGAAAACCGGTTTTCTAGTTCACTGATAAAGTATTAGACCAAAAGGCTGTCAGGAGTAAAAATACATACAACAGAGGATCATTTAACTAGAACCATATCAGGAAACCCAGGTAGAAGGTAGTAACTGTTCCCGAACATTAAACCATTGTTTTACCTACACAACAGTCATTGTTCAAAGCGAGAGTTATCAATTTCCTGTAATCAGGAATGCGGCAGTGCCTGATATCCCGCATTCAGACTACCGGCAAACAAAAGCTGTAGACCATGTGCAGAAGCAACTGGCCAGATAAAAAGTTCTGTTGGGTGATTTTACATTTGCAGACGACTTCAAATGACCTTTAGACCGATATGGCTAGTGTGCTGAATGCGAAGGAAAAAGAAGTCTTTAATAAAACAGACACGCAAGGTTCATTTAAGACAGACACCCCTTGATTTCCAAATAACCTGGAGAGGTTTTTAATAAATCCTGAATATCGATGCGAATTGAACAACACAGCAGAGGACAAGGCTGCTGCTGCAGACAAATTCACAGTTATTGGTTTGCTGGGGGGTTAGTCTAAAAACACGTATGAGCCGCAATCGCTGACTAGTTAGCTGTTAAATGACTAGTTGACCAAGACCTATCAGTCCTGCCTCTGCTATGCCTATGGAGGTTACCTAGGATAAGTCAGTGGTGATTGTATGCACAGTAAAGGGTGAACATCAGACAGTGTCTCGATTTTTTGGACGATAAACTGTCCCAGGAATAATTGCGCCAAACAATATTAAAATGTCACTTTAAGAGTATTTTACATCAATGATACACAATGATGCCACACCACGGCCTTTCATGCACTTAAACTGTCAAATACGCAGAAGCATGTTTAAAACACACGAGATACAAAAAGCCGGTTATGCCTTTAAAAGGTAAACATCTGGGAAAGAAATCACATGTTTATGCTAGAGCTGTGTGGCAGCAGCGTAATATACAGAAAATAAATCGATAATTCCACTGCTCTCGTCTCCTCTGAGGCTGCGACTCTGAATAGACCAACCAGTTAGCGTCTTTGCTTTAACTTTTGCCGATGGTGTTAGAACTGGTACAACATTGTCGATTGTGAAAAACATTAGTTTGCATGGGTGGAAACTTGGTGATATTATACATTCAATTATAATACTATAATGATATAGTAATAAGAAAAAAAAATAATTTAATAAATGATGGTGTTTTATTTTTCACATTTTCTGGGTCGGTAAATACAGAGCCCGATTACAGCCATTTAACATGGAAAGTGTCCAATTTTTAAGATGCATCACCTTTAAAAAAATATGCAATCGTTATAACTTAAACAATAAATAGTGCTGTCAAATGATTAAATTGCCTGTGTGTACTGTGTATATTATGTATATATAAAAATACATGCATGTATGTTTAAGATCAAAAGAGAGTTATATATGACATACACTATAAACTATATTAATATAAATATACACATGTAAACATGTTTAAATAAACCATATTTAAATAGACATTAATATATAAAGTACACGCATTACTTATTCGGATGCGATTAATCACGACATTGTAAACTATAAATAAAACAAGTCTCCAAATTAAATCCTCTGTTCTGCCGGCTCCTCTTCCAACTGTTTTTGAAAACGACAACGCTCGAATACATCTCTTAAAACGGACAAGCCAGCTAGTTGTTTGACCAACCTACGGGCTAGCAGATTTTTAAATGATGCCGTGTAAAGAATCGTTCTGAAAAGAATATCGTAGCCACAAAGAAATCCACTGACGCATTCCTCTAACAAAATGAGCCTCTAACCTTCTGTAATATGATTCCCCTTGATTAATTGCCTGTGCCAAAACTGCATGAATGGGTGGCTTCAGTCTAACAGTCAGCTGGTATCCTGGCTGGCATGCAATCACACCTGCTAATGCCAACATCAAAACGAGTGGTTTGCGGCGGCTCAACAGCAAGTCAGAGCCAAGAGCAGAGGGGGGGGGGATCATTACCTGCCATTTATTAGACTGACTGTGCCAATATGCTGCAGCCAAAGTGAGTCATCTGAACACCTGCACAAACTGAGACACAATCTCACGCCTGTATGAAGATTCATGGCCTGACGCTCCCAACACAGCAAAATCATGCGCTTTTAGAAGCGGCGATCATTCATACGAACCTATTTATATGCAAACCACAACAACGTGATCCCTTCCGAGTTCTGAAAATGATTCAGCGTTTCGAAAGTTTCACCAAAAAAAAAAAAAAAAAGTTTAAAAAAGGTTCTTTCAAAGTTGAGCCAGCTTTTCCAATCCATGTCCAGGCCTGGGGAATAATACTAATTGCAATACTAATTGCATCCCTTCCGTTAAAAAAGTAGTGATGCCTTCGAAAGCAACGTTCGATATTCGCCTCTCCTCATTAAGTTTGTTACAAATAGGCATTTCATTAACGTGTCCGCTGCTCCCTCATCTACGACTGCACACCGCCAGTTAATGAGGATTAAAGTTAAACGGGTATACAGTCATTAAGAGGTTGATCGATTTCAGAGAATCACAGACAGCGACGATGTTTCAGAATATTAGGAGGAAGGTACACCAAAAACAGCTTGGAACCGTTTTCCCGTATTTTAATCACTCTTTATATTATATTGTTTAATTGTACAAAGAATTAAATGTCGTAAAGGATGAATATAATTGAAACGAGTCGGTCACCTGCTCAGAATGTTTATTTTCTCTTAAAATAAATTAGTCTTCAATTAATACTTCTATTTAACAAAGATGCATTACATTTACAAAAGTAAACTTATCGTCTGACTCTAATCTGCTAATTGTTACAAGGAAGGCAGATTTTATGTAATGATACATTATACATAACATTTATACATTAACGGCGTGATTCTTTCTTTCTGTAAAGCTGCCCTGAAACGATGTGTAATGCGAGAAGTACTAAAATTAATTTCCCACAAAAATAAACGTTATAATGTTTCCACAAGTATTAAGAGAAACGGCTGCTTTCGACGCCGAGAAATGGATCACATGATGTTGATTTATCGAAAAGACACGAAGGCAGAAAAGCTTTGGCATCAAAAAATGAATTAAAATATAGTTGAAAGTGAAAAAAAGGAAATTGTAATATTTCACAACATTAATTACTGTACTTAAAGTCTTACTCAGCGTAAACAAAAAATTAAAGGTGCAAGCATAAAAAAAACAAAACAAGTATATGCGTATTAAAACATCAAAGATATTACATTAAGAAATAAAAAAAGGGCTAAACATGAAATGATCGACTCAATTTATGGTATGCAGAGTGAGAAACTGCATAACAGTGGTGACCGAAATAAGCAGCATGAGTACGGGGATTAGTACATGAGCAGGACTAATGCCTAAATATTACCTGCGTTGCACTCAGTCCTGGTTGAGAACATGCACCTGTACGTATTTATCTGTATATACTGCCCTCTAGTGGGGCTGTAAACCAATCACTGTGTAACCAGGGCAACAATGCCCTGCACAGGCGCACCAGATCCAAAACATAGCTTCCTGTCACCACAACACCCGGGCAGGGTGGGCTAACTGCCGTTCGCTAAATGCATTTCCTGTTTTCAAGCAGCGTTTCCGAAACATGAATGAGAATAGTGACCGGAGTGCTTGGCATTTTTCAATGGACTGGAGAGAGAAACCTAGTGAGCCAGATAGCATTGTTTACTTCTGGCTCTAAAAATACCCAACAAAAATGCTGCCGTCTCAGAACATACCTACGATGCCTTAAAAGAACATTCCAGGTTCGTGTTATAATCAACGATAGCTTTTGTCGCATAATGCTGATTGCCACAGAGATTAATATTTTATACAGCCACATTTTCAGCAGCAGCTACTGCAGACTTCAGTGTCACATGATCACTATATAATGTGCATATTTGGTGCATCACGAAACATCAAGGCTGAAAACAGCTGTTCTGCTTAGTATTTTTGCGGATACTTTCAGGACTCTTCAATGAATTCGATGTCTTTACGGTCACTATATAGGCCTACTTTTTCAGCATTTAAATCTAGAAATGCATATCTTTTCATTGTTACAAAAGCAAATGAACATTCTGTTAAAAATATTTATATGAACAAATCAAACTTTAAAATGAACGGGCACTAAAATTGTAAAAATCGAAAATATTCATAAGCACTGACAGTTTCAACAAACTTCATCAATAAGGTAATAGCACGCCAACTGAAAATCTAAAGTTTTCTCTGCTCTCAATAAACTATATGAAGATGAATAGCCAAGTGTTTGGTGTTTACACCTCAGTTAAAGTCAAATTACATGGATCTTACATCACATTTACTGTAAAGAGCCTGCGAGATGAACTCATTCAAAACCCCGAAGACTTGACTGCTTAAAGCCAAACTGAGAACAAAGGATGTAGACAAGCTGAAGTAAGAATGACTGAGACTACAACAGAGAAGAAAGCGTGCCATACGAGTCTCTCATGGATGAGACTGACCCACAAATGGCTGAAAGCTGGCAAGTGAGGTGGTGTGGCGTAGTGGTTAAGGCAGAGACGCACCAAGCAAACCTAAAAAACAGTGAAAAAAGTCAAGAGGAATCAACTATATCAATATCAGCAGCTATACATAAAAAGGAGAAACTAAAACAAAAGGACACGTGAGACTTGTTTACCATTTTGAATATTAGCTAGGTTGATAACGCCATTCATTTTAAGCATCTGTTAAGAAAAAAATGTGACGACTGGAATGCTTTGGTAAGAGCATGTCTGCCCTTTCTTCATTTACTTGCTAATTTTGTGTCACTTTCGCTTTAATTCTGGTTCATTAAACCGAACATCCGATCATAGCTCTCACCGATGCGGATTCAACATGTTGAAGTGGGCAAATTGCCACCTATGCGAGCCCGACATGAGCCGACGTGCGGACAAAAAAACTAACCCGACAAACACTCGCCTGACGGTGTGTCCCGGGCCTTTAAAATTCAGGCAGGGATGATTAAAAATGGACAGTTGGACTGCAGCACGATGGAGTCGTGCAGACTAAATGGCTGCCATCAGTGGCCTCTCCTGTGAACCACAAAGGGAAAGCTTGAATTATTAAAGAGGAATGAATAGAAGAACAGACGAAATGAAAGGGAAACACCGCAGAGGTTCAGGGTTTGACCGTCACACTTGTGCGATGGAGATTCAGGTCATTGGAGGCTGGAATACACTACACGACTTTAAAAATCGGAAGACACTTTTGAATCTCTTTTCATGTATAAACCTTTATGTATTGTGCACATATCAGTGAACATCAGATTTCATAAATAATCGACGAGAAAAACTGCTACATTAACAGAGAACGCAACACTACCAGATTTTAGTCTCTCCGATCACAACAAATACACAAAATTGTGCACCTTGTTGCTCATTCATAGTACCTAAATAGTAATCGAAATTAGAATTAGTGTGTCCTAAAATTGTAGTGTGCTGAAATGAGTAACTCAAAACGTACTCCGTTTACTTTTTCTGTTGGAAATTCGATGTGCAGCTAATGCTGGCCACAAAACTAAGAACTAATGCGTGGTACATGAACATGCTTTATATATGTAGTAAGATGACTGACAGGGCAGATTAAAACACAGTTATGATGAAATAGTATGTTGCATGTCTATTATTGTGCTAGATACTTCAAAGTATGTATTTTTCCTTCACTATAGAGTACGCCTTTTACGGCATTGTACAAGTAGGCAAATAAGGGTTGTAAAATCGGCTATGGAGTCTGAAATATGTGCGACCACGTAACTTCACAGTCACAAGCAAGTCATTGTGCATTTGGCCCAATTTTACTTCCTAATTGAACAAATATATAAATGCACATTTTACCAGAAAGCCCGTTTTGAATTCAAGCCGACTTCAGGAAGATTTCATAGAATGTAAACGGTTAAAGAACAACTGAGAATTTATATTCACCATCGGCATGCCGGGTATGAGATAGCTTCATGAAATATTCATGGTCATTTATCGATAATATGTATCACAATATATACGGTTTTATGTAGGGATGCACCGAAAGTTCGGCAACCGAAATTGTTTGGTTGGAGGAAAAAAAAAACACCCTTAATATATTTGTACACACTGTTCCAATTGGTATTTGTACCATTTTCCAATATTTTGAAAGAATTCTCTTAAACTCAGCGCATTTATTTCAAGAATGTTGATTCAAGGTGTCTCAAAAATGGCCAGAGAGTTCATTTTTCTAACTTACTCATTTTAAGTTAAATTGTGCTTTGCTGGTATAGTTAGAAGTATATTTAGGGCATTTTTTGTGTTAAGTAAATATAAAATACATGTATACACACACACACACACACAGTTAAAATGATGTGCACTGATAAACCATAAAGAGCAAGACCAGTAGAATTTTTCGAGAAAGCAAACAGGGTCAATTAGGATTTCATGTTGTCTTTCCGCATTGGATTAGACCATGCTATGTGCCAGAATCCCTCAGAGACTCACACTCTTTAGTCCGTTTGTGCTGCCTGTAGATTTATTAGAAAAAAAAAAAAAAAAAAAAAAAAAAAAAAAACCACGCTTATCAAATCATACTGTGCAGCTCATACTGCATTCAGAGCTTATGTATAATTCATCACTGATATATAACATTTCATATTAGGAGGCCGTCAGCCTCTTTCTACCTCTGTCATTTCTCTTACAATTTATCGCACTCTCTCTCTGCACAACGCATCTTTTTCAAGCAAGGTATTATAAACAGCCCAGTGGCCTCTAGCAGTGCAGCTCTTTAAAAATTCATCAATGAAAGAGTCCCCCCCCCCACACCATATCAGTTTACCTTTAATTCACAAAAGCGTGACGAGACATACATTATTAACCAGTTGCTCGAGCGGCCAAGCACACAACTCCCCCAAGCAACTGCAAAGACACAAAAACAAACATGGACCCTTGAATATGAAGCCGTCGGTCTCTCAAAAAAACCAGTTTTAGTGTATCAGGGCTGCACACTAGTGACTCTTGCGACCGACATTGAGGCGGGGAAGTGTGAAAGTTCACTTCCTTGCTTCAACACCAAGGACAATGGGTGGCTGGGTGGGTCTCTCCACCTTTATTTTCTTCCTTCTGTCTTTCATCCTGTGAATGGTACAGCCATCCCATCCGGGAGAAGACAACAAATGGTGGTAGCGTTCTGAATGGCCTGCTCGTCTCAAAAGCATTTGTGGCAACCACGAAGGCACCATATCTAAAGCTTCAAAGCACAGTATCTCAAAAGAGCAACATTAATTATAAACTCAGAACCAACATTGAGAACTATTCAAAAAAAAATGTTTAATATATTAAAATTCAAAGCAGATGTCAAGAAGTAAATAAATCCATCAAATCTTTAAAAACTGATTTAAAAGATTCAAGTCACTGGGATGAATTGGTGTCCACCATAAACGTTCTGGAATGTTCTTTGCTGATGGAGTCTAGTTGCTGCCAAACTACCCATAAATCTCAAACAAAACCAAAGAAGAACCAATGACTGAAATTTATTCTACTGGAGTCTTCTATGTATCAAACAATACACAAAAAATATCTAGCACAGTTTCCACAAAATGTGTAGCAGCATAACTCCTTTCAACACTGATAACAGGACAATGTTGTAAAGAACCAAATCAACAGACTACAATAGTTTATAAATAATTTGACACCGAAGACTAAAGTATTGACAGCGGAAATTCTGTTGCGTCTTCACAGGAATAAACTAGGCCTTATATCATCTAAACAGAAAGACATGCTTTAAATTGCAATATTATGATCTGAAGTGTATTTCTAATCAAATAAATGCAGCCTTTTCAACGGAAGTGAAGTTTCAGATTTTTCTTCAGTAGGAGAAAATTTGTACATCAAGTAATTACTTACGATTCACAGGTCTGGCAGCTCAGTCCTTCAAATGTGGTTCCCCACCTCTGACTTCTGTGAATAAAGAGGAAAAAAGGCATTAAAGGAGAACCTAATCTCCTGTTGTTAGGAAGGATTGACAGACCAAAGCTCCTCATTTTTAGCTCATATTTTAATTACCATTCAAGTCATTATAAAACGGAAACATCACCTAGTTTCTAAACATGTTATTAATCTTGTGAAGGATGCATCCCCACATTTTCCTTTACCTTATTTTTACCTCATAACCTGGTGGTTTTGTCTCTATTACCCATTACACTCCTCACATTATTGAAGAGAAGATCTGAAACCACATCCATTATGTTGCAACTAACACACTGTGAGGAAGCGTTTGCATAAATTACGTCACGGGTTTTCTGCATTGGCCTTTGAATTACTGAAGAAATATTTTTACATTTTAAGCTTTTTTGATTATGATAATCTTCACAAATAAACAACTTGTGAATCTTAACTACAGTCGCAAAAGCTAAGAAGAAACTAAACCACACCATGGTCACATCATTGGTTAAATTTCTCGAAGCAACAGTCTTTTTCAGGACAAATTTCAAAAGAAAAAGGGTGAAAAACTTTGTCACTGAATGAAAGGTGCAAATATCATGAGCTCGTGTTAAATCACAAAACTCTGTTCAGACATTTAAATCAAAAACTAATTTAAAAAAAACCTTCTGACTTCTGGACGATGTCAGCACAGGCGTCAAAACATACATACAGATTACACCGAGAATAAAGTATGACCTAAAATGCACTCCATGATGCTGTTCAACAACACGGTAGGCGTGACCATAGAGAACAGGGGCCACTGAGAGGAAACCAGCTCACACACACCATTCATTGTAACTTATACCACAAGAAATGTTTTCATACCCAAATTCCAACTTCTTTCTGATCCCAGAGGTAACATGAGGACAGGCAACTTCCTGCCGGCTTAATACATGACAATACAGAGACAGTAAAGAGGAAAAACACTAGAACTGCGAGACTAGAGGACATGTGACCATCTACACGCACCTAGCAGAAAAAAAAAAAAAAAAAAAAAAAAGAAAAACTAAAAGAAGTGCCTCAAATTGAAACCACAACAATTTCCCAGGACTTCTCTCAAGAACCTTTTACAAACTCGACAACAGGAGGGGTTGAAACAGCATTAGGCAAGAGTGATGAATATTAGATAAGACAGACAAAAGAACAACCCTTGGATAACAGTCTGCTTTTAGTATGAGTGCAGTGCAGCTGCCATGGGCTTGCCTTTGTACTTACAATCAACTCTATATGCACAAAACACATGCATGTATACATTTAAGAAAAATCTTATGTTTATACATTACACACATATTTCCAGTGTGTGTATTTTCCAATATGTGTGTGTGTGTGTGTGTGTGTGTGTGTGTGTATTTATATATACACACACACACACACACACACACACACACAATAAATATACAGTATATATACACACATATTCATGCATTCAAAAACGTATTTTGGTTGAGATTAATTGTTTGACAGCACTACTATAAAGATAAATGTCAAAAAAATAAATAAATAAAAAACAAGCTTTCCATATTAGAGAAGGCATGTTCACGTATACTTTTCTCATATTACATGTGACAATGGTTCTGGGCCTCTGCAGAGAGATTAAATAAATACAAATCAAACTGTACTGAAACTCCTAAGCATGATCTACGATCAAGAACACAAGAGCAGACATGCTTGCATTATTCCACTGGAGAGAAAACAATGCTGACCAACATTTAAGCAAAACCAAAAGAACCATTGATGATACTACATAGAGCTTATGGATAAAAGTCTAAATTAAAAAAAAAAAAAAAAAAAAAAAAACTTTTCTTGCATACAGCTGGTTTATCTTAAAATGCGATACCAAATAATAAACACTTTTCTATATCAGGTTATACACAGTGAACTTTGAGTAAGGAGTAAGTTGCAAAATAAAAAAAATTTAAAAAGTAAAAATAAAATGCCTGCTAGCCTTCAAAACCCTTACAACTGACACCTGCTGTGACAAATTTCGATTTGGCTAAAACACTGGTCACTTTCATGCAGAGAGACTTTTGCCAACACAAATCAAAAAGCAAACAGAACCCTCCTCCAGTGGTTACTCGGCACCCGTCTAATCTCAGGCCAGTGATGTAATGTTATGTTCCAATGCCCACTCAGAGAGAAAGGGCAAAGGAGGGTCATGTTCCTTGAAAGCAGCTATGTAATACACACACTCAGCTACTAACAGAAAGCAGTTTAGCATAATATTGCTGTAAACCGATGCCATTGAGAGATTGTCTTTTGAGGAACCACAGCAAGAACTCTGAAATCCTGGTACAAGAGCAATCAGAGATATGGGCCAACTTGGTCTCCTGACAACCCCAGATCAAAGACACCTTGAGGATCAAATGGGGTTACAAAAGGCTGGTTTAGAATCCCAACATCTCACCTTGAACACAAAAGGACATCTCTTAGACTAATCTCCGGCTGAACAGCATTTTCATAGTTGAATGAATACAAATGCAAAGATTGCGTTCTGTATTTTCCATTTCAAAGACCGTAAGATGAATATGATAAACAAATGAACTGCCGCTGTAATGGATCTTCCACACTAATTTAATTAAGACATGAGCTCAGAAATAATTAAATTCACATCCATACAAAGATTGCACTGCTACTGTATAGCAACTGTTTAGACAAAATAAAAAAAATTAAAATAAACCATTAAGTCAATGAAAACGTTATAAAAAGCAACCAATATTAAAGTTGAGCCAACATAAAATTGTAAGGCAACCAGCTTCAGCAGATTAATTTATTAACTTATTTTTGTAGGAGTTTAAGTTGAGGAAACTCAAAAATCTGCTGAAGTTCGTTGCCTTAATTTTAAGTTGGCTCAACTTTTCTTTGTGTGTGTGTGTGTGTGTGTGTGTGTGTGTGTGAGTGTGAAAAAATTTTCAGGTAAAAGAAATTGAGCTCATCAGAAGTTCTATCATCTAAGGTAAACAACCTCTGACAGAAAAAAATAAATAAAAAGGAGGTGGAGAAATACCGATGGCTAAGTGTAATATTCAGTCTTGTATGATGAGAAAAAAATAAATAACTAACACAAAAACAGAGTCACTCCATTAAGCACTGTGAGCTAAGCATGACCAATTTTAAAAAGTTCTATTTTCATACTGTACCTAATGTTGGGATGCCCAAATTCAATTGTAGTAGACAACATTATGGAAAACAGCACTATTGTGTTTTCCAACATTTAAGCAGCAGGTTTCTCAAAAGTAACTTGAAACTAAATTTTCATGAAAATCTACAGATCTTCTAGGAATACCCCCAGCCAAAGTAAATCAGATGTGCAAGAGCAGCATTAAAAGTACTACACAAACAATCCCAACCTTGCCATTTTCATTGAGCTTTCTCAATGGCATAGCTAAAACATGGTGTCTGGGTCAAGCACATTTGATACAGTGCTTCTCTCCAGAGAAGAGTTTACACCTCTCTCTACCAAGAACCTAAAAGTAACCCAGATGTGATGCCAGGAGCCAGGTCTCAAAGCATGCGCGTAAGCCAGTTTGAAGCGATTTCTTTAACATATGGAACTTCTAGACTCAACATGTTCAAGTGTAAATGTTGGTTTTGAAGTTTAGAAGAAATTTGAAAGAGTTTGGAAGAAAACTGGTTCACAAAAGGTCAAGTTCACGGAAACTTTTGCCACGTCTGTTCTTGCACAGAGGTTTGCAGAACAGCATTAATATTAGTTTCTCACACTGTATATCCAACTCCGTTTAGTTCGCATTCCTCTTTCACTCAAACAAAGCCTTAGCAGGGAGAGTGAATACAGCAGAGGGATGGGGAAAGGGGTTGTCATAACAGTTCCTATAAGGGTGTGAAATCTGTAGTCTTGGGTTTCCTCATCGGACGTGTTTTCTGTAAACGAGAGGAGAGGGGATTTGGGGGATCTTTGCGCTCCTTTAACAAGTGGATACTCAAGTATTAAACAGGCCGTCAAGTTTTGGTTCGGATAATTGAGAATTTGATCTGATAAACCATGTGGAGGTTTAGAGAAGCTAGTGTTAATAATTATATTTAAAGTATTAGAGCTAGGAAAGTTGACAATTTCTGTGATTGATGCGAATTGTTAAACTGTACAAGCAAAACGTGACATTACAGTGTTACATTATTTAAAAAAAAGTCGGAATTAGTTTTTTCCCCCCATACAAAATGTATTCTTGTTGCTTTATAACTTTAGGATTGAACCACTGATGTCCGAGAGAGTATTTAGATTATGTCTTTCATACTTTTCTGGACCTTGACAGTATAATTTACTTGGTATTCAATGGGACAGTCACATGCCTCCCAGTTAAATTGTGTTCTGAAGACAAAGCTTTTATGCCACAGGGAAAGTGATTAATGACAAAATGAGCATTTTGGGGTGGAGTAACCCTTTACACAGTTTAATTACAAGTATTATACATATTACTTTATTAAAAAAATGTATCAAGTGTTCATTTTGGACTAAAAAAAAATCAAGTTAACTTTAAACAACTTTTGGCAGGAATTTCATAATCAAAAACGGGTCTGGGCTGAACGTCAGCAACTGTATAACGTTCAAAAGAATCCTAAACGGTTACATGTTGCAGGCATGTTGAATTTCAACAGTGGACTTTGAGACAGTGGGCCAAGACTTAGAAGCAACATCTGGAGACCACACAGATCAAAAGTGTGTCTTCTACAGAAATAAAAACAAAAAGTGAAGCAAACTATTTAACTCACCTACACAACCAGATTTTGTTTAAAAGTAAGGCAAAGGGTGGACGAAGACAAACTTTACTTACAAGCACAAGTGCTTTTTAATTAGACAAGAAAAGGCCGAGCATTATAGTGTGAGACATGAAAGGCAAATTCCTTTACAATAATTTTAAAAATCACACAATACCATCTGTCTGACAAGGTGTCTCTTGTTCTCGGATCAGAAGCACAGGAGGAGCGTTGGCACGGCTGCACCTGGAAGTGAATCAGAAGGAGCGAGAAGAGAAAAGCATTCATAAATCATAGCAGGAATGCGCTCTCGTTTCCTCCGCCATTCCTGCTGCTCTTCACAGAGGTGTTGGTGCTGTGCTTCAAGGCGTCTGAGGCATGTTTTTCCTCATAAGACTGTTGGTTGGGTGGGGTACCTGATCTGGAATCAGCGTAGAAGTACTTTAATAAGGAGCGGGCTAAACTTGACAGTCTGTGTAATGATATAAAGTCAAGCAATGTGGCCCATGGCACAGCTCCACTGTGAGGCCCACCGCAGAGAGCCACGGCTAGGCTCAGGTTACAGCGCGTTCAGGTTCAGATAGCGACGGGCTGGGCCAGTAAGCATCTACTCCAGTTACAGAGAGAAAAAAAATGTGGAACAAAGTGAGAGACACAAAAGAGGGAGGGAGGAATTCCAAAGATGATACAACTTCTCCCTTGTGGTGAACCTAATAATATAATCCTTCATAATTGAAATGTATAATAAAAATACTAATGTAATCCATAGCATCAGTCTGTACGTCTAACAGGGTCTTTCCTCGTCAGGTTTGTTGACCAGATAATTCACTCAAATGCGGCAATTATTAATAAGCGAACAATAAGGCAAGGGTTTCATTATCTGATTTTAACTCGTTCACATCTTTGGAGAATCAGTGGGAGTTTGTGCACAATACCATGAACAACAGCTCTGTCCAATGAGCCCACCCAGGTACCCAAAGCGATTTCATTGGCTTTTGAAATGAAGTTTGATAGGTTTTCAATCCCTGATTAGAAATCGAATATAAATATTACCTTGATGCATGCCGTCTAAATTTGATCATTACATAAATAGACAATTTTTTTTTAGAGAAGATTCCCAGTTTTAAGAATTAAGAATTTTTGTTGGACCCCACCACAAAAACACTTTCACAAGCATTGAAATCATAAAATTCCTTACCATTTTCAATGGGAACCCTGACTCTTAATCTGCAAAAGTGACAGACCTCTAACAGAAGAGGGTGAGTTTTAGCAAAAGTTTTTTTTTTTATAGTTTGACACCTCAACCAAAATAAAGTTGTTTCATCAGCTTGCAGGATACTTTATAAACCCTGGGAGGAGTCAAGTTATTTTAGAAGCACAAAAAGGGATGCCGTTCAAATCATCCAATGCTGCAAAGACGTGCTTTAAGAAAGGAGAAAAAAACTAATGGGAAAAACACATACCACCATCTGACAGTATATTTAAGAGCCAATCTCAGACCTCAAAAGGACATCAACATCTAACCAAATCACATTTCATCAACTGCCTCCAACTAGAAATTGGTTAGTTGAGTTTATCAAAGCAACATCTACTTCAAGTTTAGAGTTAACAGGCCACAGAAGTACATTAAGTAATAGACTGAGCAGATAACATGGACCATTTCCACTGGACCATCTCTTATTTCAAGCCCCAGCCAGACGACAGACTAGAAAGAGCCCATTGAGGGGAAAAAAAAAAAAATGTCTTGTAAACATATGGCTGTACGGCTGGGAGAGGTTTAGATGTTTTTACCACTGTACTGTTATTGTAAGTGCCCCACACATCTCTGAGAGAAATTTTTATTCATTCTGTCAGGCCTTTGAGGGAGAGACATCAGAGAGGTAAAGCAAACCTAACGGTCAGACAGGAGACAAAAAGGTTGGATTCGGGAAGATGGGGAGCAGAGAAAGAGCATGTCTCTTATTCTCCAGCTAATCTTATCATCTTCCATCCTCTGAGATGATCGCCATCCAGATGGGCCAGCAGTCTCAAAAAGGCATTTGTCTTCATTAGATCTGAGAAAATGAATAAACAGACTCTGCCGTCTGTTTTCCCTGTGCAGACTGTGGGCAAACAGGAACCAGGTGCACAGTAGCAAACGCCTGCACTTAATAACACATGATACACTTCGACACCTACACATACCATGTTTCAAACACGAGTTAATGACAGAGTCCGCATTTTAGCAAGTCTGATGCCTTTTAGGGTTAATATGATTTCAGGGACAAACAAAAAGCAACAAACTCTACTTGTACCCGAACGAACGTCAGTCTGTCAATGGGAATTTTTTGGATTCCATGAATCAGATCAGTACTTTTGTACAAAAAATAAATAAAATAAAAAGAGTTTCATAATTACTATTGTTAAATAGTAACAAAAAAGTTGACCGCACAACATTTTACAACTTCAATATTATAAAATGTGAAATTATGATATTCTGTGACAAATATTGACCTTGGTTCTTTCTATGATATTTCCTGTTTCATCAGATTCTACTTTCATGGGACATACAAGCAGTATTTTCCAAATACTACAGATTTTCCTTTCAAAATATTTATTTTTTTTAATGTATAAAAGAAATTGAAATTGAAATGTATAAAAAAAACACAGAAATTGAAAAGCATGCTCAAATGGTATATTTAAGACAATGTGTATTTCTTTAATAAAGGAGTAAGAAAAGTAATGTCGCCAATTCAACAATCATGTTTTGAAAACTGCAATAAACCACTTACCACAAATTTCTACAAGATTTTTAACCATGAGGGAAAAAAAAAAAAAAAAAAAAGTTCAGACTACAACCCGTGAAACATTGCATGTCCCCATGACTGGCAGCATGCACAAAAAGGTAGTCCCAGTGTACAGCTCAGAGCCAGTCACAAAAATGGAAAGCCTGCATTGTCCTTAAATCCATCAACAGCTAGTCATCAATTCCCCCCAAACTCTAAGTGGAGACGGAGGGAGTGAAAGGAGAGGAGGGGTGATGCTATATTGCATTTCCACCGGCGTGGGGGAGAGCAATTTCAGTGGCTGAAATTCAAGACAATGTCTTCTGAGTTTAAAGAATCTTGAGAGTGAGCTGGGCTGAATGAAGCAATAAGCACACAAAAAGAGGCAAAGATGAGAGAGCTCACAGAAATTTGTTCAGATAAATAAATAAGGTAAAATGGAAGAAAGCTTGAGCAACTCGAAGGCTGATTGTTGCACTGTCTGCTCCCAACAGCTGATGGAAAGTGACCCTGTATCAACTTAAATGTTCATCCAGAAAAGAAAATTGTCTCATTACTCATACTCATGCCATTGTAGTTTTTATCTTTCATGTGGAGGACAAAGATTTTCTTTAAAAACTGTACAATTAGGGTTTGCAGCTCCAATTTCAGAAAAATACATGAAATAATCTGAAAAGTGATCAATTTGACTTGTGCTCCATTTCTTTCGTAATTATATGTGGGTTTTTGAGAAAACTGATCCCAAATTTAAAATTATTCTCCACTGTGACCGTTCATCTTGAAATCATCTGTTGATTCCAGTGAGATCAGTCCAGCTCATGATTGTTCTTTTGAGTCTGACCTTTTCAATTCATTGTTTGATTTAGTTCACAAAACTGTTCTATAAGATTCATTCACAAACTGGACTGAACCGACTCTTCAGTTCTACCCAATGACAATGTTGACAAAAGCCCATTTCTGAATGGAAACCAGTTGAGACCAGGTCAGACTAGAACCGACGCTTCTCAGTTCTTCAGGATGACCTGGAGATGAGAAACAGTCCATCTCACCAACTTCCACTTATGAACTCAAAACTGTTGGAAGTTCTTAAATATTGCAAAAAGAAACTGCAGGTCCCTCAGTTGTCTGGTCTGTTCACAAAAACCTGTTGAGACAGGCTGCCTTGTTTTATTTTTTGTTTTTAAAAACAACCGTGTAAATTAAGCTTATAAATGTCAAGTAACTAGCGTTATGCCTGCATTAGCAAAGTCTCTTATGTGAAGTGTTAACTGTGTAGGCCGTGTTTAGGTAACATCAGTCAGGATGCTGTCTTAAACGATTACCTGTTAGCCCAAAATAAACTGAAGTTTAGACGTGACCACTAAAGTGAGCTTATACTAAACAAACGATTTTTTAAATATAATAATTTTGACAGTCAAGAAATACAATATAGAAACTAAATACAGTCAAGAAACTAAATACCCTCAAGTGTCTACACTATAACTGCCCAATCGATTTTTGTCTTTTTACAACCCTCTCACAGACCTGGCCAAGTTGGGAATGTTGTAGTGGTGGTCATAAATTGTTTCTCCATTTATTTATAAAAAAAAAAAAAAAAAAAAAAAAAAAAAAAAAAACACTTGACTGGGATAACAACCAATGCTGGCACTTTTTGGACAAACTGAAAGAACTTTATGGTTAAAATCCGAAGAACATTTTGAGTAGCAGGCCACTTCACTTGGTTTCAGAAAAGAGATGTTTTTGCTGTTGCCCTCTCTGTCTGTCTCGATCTTAAGACAATCATTTCCTGACGAAGCGCCTTTCAAAGTCAGACAGTCTCCTCCGAATCTCTCTGTCTCTCTCCCTCACTACAGGAGAACAGGGGTTTCTTTCAGTGCTCTAAGGAAAGGTAGAACGGTCAGACGAGAAGCTTTTTGAGAACCCTCCCCAGATCACTGGACACACACTGGTGCTCATTGTCCAACATGGTCCTGATTGGGAAAAGAGAACTGTGGGAATAGACACTGCAAACCCTACTGTCTGGGTCTAGACACTAACCTGATGTCTAATGTACAACTAATTCTTACATTCATTCAGCAGATTCTGGTTATTTACGTTGACCGTTCCAGAGTTTCCAAAACCATCATCTTCTCGGAAACCAGAGAGGAACCGTAAAATAAACAAACAATAAGATGATGTAGACATACAACCAATGTTAAATTAAATTCTTACCCGCAAATGTACACAGACACTTTTGGAGAGTCTCACTCATGAGTTTCTCCATATCCTGTGGTCAAGCCCAATCAAAATTCCTCATCCCTGATCTTGGTCCTACAGTGGTCTGTTCGGATGGAAGAAGTGCCCAAGTTGGGTTGATGGTCTTAGCTCTCGGATGTTATCCCCCAACAACAAAAGTCATTTTCGCAATTTTGCAGGACTTTTTTTTAGTTCTGAAAGTCTGAGCGGTTCCCTCAAAACAGTTGACTTTTTTTGTCTAGCAGTAAGTATCAGCATGAATTATGTATGATACTGAAGCTAAAAGGTATTGGGTAGAGTGAGTGCAAAGAGTGATTTATGGCAGTGCTTCAGGAGCCAAATTTTATATCAGAAATCAAATTGTTTATTGCACAAAACTTTGAAATAATACATTTAGCTTGCACATTTCAACAGTTCTAAAATGGTGGTACGCAGTTAAATCAGTACCTTCCAGTTAAGATGGGCTGATCAACAAAAACAGCAATAAAAGGGTAATCATGCTCCCTTGACATATCGTTGGGTACCAAGGCCTAATTCAGTGGCTGCTTTTAACTAATGTTAACAAAACAGCTTAACACCACCCAGACAACCTTAAGAAGAACAGCATTTCTCATCTGTTTGAGGGGCTGCAAAGAAAGTCACCAGAAGCAAATATCAGGTCAACGGTTAATATGTATGATTCAGAAAGTTTCAAAAGCTGTTCTGTACAAGGACACAGTACTACAGAGTTCTTTGCCAATAGTTCAGAACCTTCTAGTTTCACTACAGACAGATATGGGAGATCAACGTTCACTGTTGATCTGTTGCTTCTCGTGTCTCTCCACTATTGAGAAGCATACAAGAATTTTGACAGATCTCAGCCTTCTCTAAAGAAAGAGACAAACATTACCTCCACAGACCACCAAATCATAATTAAAAAAGGTCATTGTAATACTGTGAAACAAGCCATCTCAAGCACTTCCAAAAGAGTCATCAAAAAAGAAAATGTTAAATGTGAATGTTGATTAACTTCACAGAAAATCAAATAACATTAAGCAACAAATTCAACCTTAACAGTCTACTTAAAAGGATTAATTGAATTGGAAACCTTAGGTAACTGATTTATATTTTTAAAAAAAAGGGTTTTAAAAATGCATTTAAAAACAGATCAAACTAAGTTTTTACTAAAAAGTCATTAAATGGCGGCTAGAAGCAGTAGATGTGCTCATAAAACGGCGGTTCATTTCTTTCTCCAAGAAAATGGTCTGATTACACTGGAGAGGTAAAAGGTACCACAGATTCCCATGTTGATTACAAAGCTGTGAAGTCTCACAGGAAATCAAGAGCATGCCAACTGTTAGGGACCTGGTTGCTATGGTAACCATAGTGCGCATACAGGTGCCAGATTTTATTATCCAGTCCAGAGGACAACGGGTGTACATTTTCTTTATTTTATTTTTTTTTTTGCATTTTGTTTTGTTTTGCTTTGTAGAAAACAAATGGTAACAAATCAAGTTCAAATCATTTGCTTTCTGAAATCATTTTGGAGGTTTAAAGTTTCATTATATTAGTTTAACACCTTTAAAGAAAGCATTCCGTAGACTTAGTATGCTACTGAAAAAGAATGAAACAAATGACAATTTATTGCATAAATGAAAATCCTTGATAAATAGTATTCATTTGTGGACACAATGATGGACAAGACATATTTAGGCTCTGTTAACCATCTTTTTCCACTGAATGTTTTATGCTGAAGTAGTCGAGTTGGTGTGGAAAATATTTAAACAATAATACCATAGCCCAACATATTTCCATTCAATAAAACAGCAATGGGTAAAATACCAGCGAACATTTCCCACTGAATACCAATTCCCTCAAATCCACGGTGCATTAGGGATGTTAAATGCATTGTGAAACTTCATGCTTAGCAATTATTTCTGTCTGCATACGTTTCCAATATCTTTAAGAAAAAAAAATAAAAAATCATCCAGTGGAGAATACACAGTGAGTGACCTTTATACTGCAGCGGTGAGAGACGCTGTAAAGGTGCTGTTGTTAAAAAGCAAAATAAACATGACTCCCATACCAAGCCACGTACAATCCCCACAATGGAGTTTCCCCTTCACAGTGACCACCAGGACTCAAGGATGAGACACTGGCCGGCCCTCTCAAGAGAAACAGATCAGCAAAACATAATGGCTCCAGGAACAAAGAAGCGTGTGGGGGAAGTTCGGCCATTAACACGCCAAAAAGGCCCTTACATCCACTTTTAAAAAGGACACTAGTAATGAAATGCCCTTTTTCCCCTGAAGAGTGGACAAAAGTCTACGCCAAGACAGTGACACTGTATCAAAGTCTAGCGAGCTCCCTCCATAGAGTGGTTACGATACCAAAATCTCAGTAGTGGAAATCAATACAATTCATGATATCAACAGACTGTTTTCTCAAGGTTTCTCAGAAGCAGAAGTACTGTCAATTGGGCAAACATCTACAGTGGTGCATGAAAACAAAACTACAAAAAGGATGAAAAAAAATAATAAAATATGTTGGTTAGAAGAGAGAAAGATGTCACATTTGCCATCACTTCCTCAGCTTATGTATGACAAAAAAAAAACAGCATTGGGTTTTAGAAAAATTTAACAAAATGCACAGCTATAAACCTACATTTATAAAAATTAAAAAAGTTTACGATGTTAATAACTGGAAACGTATCACTGTTTATTAAAATAATTCACTTACGTAAATACTTAAATTAAGAATGAAGGTCCAGATTCAGTTGGCATAGAAGATTATAACCATTCATTAAATTTATAAAACTACATATTTAAAATGAGATGAAATTTAAACGGTAGATCTACACAATTTTAGGTAACCCTTTACAATAAGTATCAATTTAAGATTAAGATTAGTAACAGTGAAACACTAAAATCGCAGTTAGTTGATTGTAATACATTATATTATTTACTAATACGTTATTAATGTTGTATCTATTAATGTTAGTAAACAGACCTAACATCATAAACTGTTGTATTTTTATTAACTAACATTAACAGATTAATACATATTTTATCAAATGTAACACTTTAAGGTGAACAATGCATTTATTACACTAATATTATTCTTTAGAATATAGCGAATCTTTAACGAATAACGTCGTTATAGCACTCCAACTGAGCTTGATTTAAAAAGAATACAGTATTAAAAAAAAAAAAAAAAAAAAAAAAAAAAAAAAATACAGTCAACATTCCCACTCAACGGTATTTTTAGGCATTAAAAGGTGCATTATTTGTAGCGCCAAACAAAATCACATTCTTACGACAGCCAGAAACGTCGGCCAAAACAGCAGCTCACTAGTCTGAGAAACATCTTCTGTATATACACGAGCGAAAAACAGCAAAGCGGTCTGGCTTACAGCGGAATGAACAACAGCTATCCAGACGGAGAGGACAACAGAGGATTGGCAGGTCAGCAAACAAACAGACACGTGCCCGCACACACATGCCTCTCGCTGGATAAGACGGAGGAAATATTGGCAAACGCCGGCACCACACAAACTCTACCTAGGGTGCGCAGCCTGCCAAACAGCACCGCGCACACGCACATCTTTCCCAAGGCTTCAGGCAGACAAAAGAGGTAGTGGGTGCGCCCGAGGGCAGTGGAAAGACTCTGGAAAAGCTTAGCGGAGCAGCAGGGTTTATGCTACGCTGTTATCTCAGGCTCTGCAGAGAGACATCCTTTGATGTGCTGAGCCACAGACTACAGGCGAGAGGAAACGGGCTGGTTAAGTAAATGTAGGCAGACACCGAGACGCACACACATACGGGAACACAAAGATGCCAGTTAGCATATATCCCAAGGCCAACTCTCCAGCTAGGCAAACACCAGTTTGATTCATGCTTTAAAAAAGGACAAAAACCGATGCCACAAATACATCAGAGTGGTTTTGCCTAAGGCTACGGGGAAGGAAAAAAAAAAGAAAGAAAAAGAAAGAGACTATGTACGGTATATGTCTGTATTTCAACAATTAAGCATCTGTTGCAACTGTATTCAAGCAGATGAATGAGAAAGATTATCGTTATTGTCCGCATTTATAACGGAGGCTGAGCAGAAAGATAATTAAAAGCAAAAATACCTAAATTTCATAAGATGTTCTATGGTTAACCATGGTTTTAGGCAAAGTTTGGTACATACTTCAATCTGACACTGGCAGTGCATATTTATCTGCCAGCAAACCACCAAAATAAGACTGACGGATGAACATTTTATTTTACATTACAATAGTAATTTTTTTTTTTAAACTGATCACTTTACTAAAAGGGGTTCGAGTTAGCTGGTGAGATTGTGCTCAAGTCTTTACAGCAATTTTTCAGCTTTTTCAGTGTTACAAAAACAATTTAAAATAATCACTTAAATGCATTCTAAATCTATCCGACCACAGCTATATAAGACACCTTAGTGGAAAACCCTGTATAATTAGGTTTAAACTACAGCAATGTCGGTTTTTCATATGGTACAGCTTATTTGTTTGAACTTCATTATAATGATTTATAAAAAAAAAAAACGTTTAAAGCTTTTGCTACAAAGAAAATCGACCTCATAAGGCAAATACTCCAACGATACAATATTACATTTACATAATATCTGCCTGATATAGGTTGACCGCATGAGCAAATATACAGACATATGTTAGAGCAGTGACTAATTCTTTGACCACTGAAGGCAACGATTGATCATTTCATCAAGTACTCCTTCTGTATGACAAATCTAATGACACAGGATTATTGTAGTAACAAACAGCAAGGCACGGTTGTCACTGTCAATATTTATAATTGACGTCTGGGCTTCATCGACAGCAGTTGGCCTCAATCAAACAAAGATGACTTTATTTAAAATGGAAATACAGCAGGTCTATATATTACGTAAACACAAGACAACTTATGTCATTCAACTGAACTCCATTAAATTGAAAAGAATTTGAAATATAAAACCAGAAAACATGAGAGAAAGTGAGACGGAGAATGTAACTGTCTTCCTGTAGGGCTTTGTGGCTCAACTCTCTGTCTATAGGATTATCTTCACTAATAGTCCTTAAGTCAGTCTGACTGAGCCGCCAGATGCCCGTTGCTCTGCATACAACCACATCTCAGACATATGGACGTGACACATGGAGAGAGCTTTAAAAGGGCCTTATTCTATTCAGTGCTTTTGCTGAGGTCCACCTTTAAGACACTGTAAAACAAAATGGATAGCTCAGATGTGTCAGTACACAACACCTTTAGGCAGCACAAACACTGATGTGAAAAGATACTAATGTTAAGTGCAGCACAGGTTCAAAGGTTCTTTAAAAGAACCAATTCGTTCCCATTTAGAACCTGAAGAACCTTCTTCCGCTACAAAGAACTACAAGGTTCTTTAAAATGGAACCATTTAGACAAAAAGGTTCTTCTGGCATCAAAGCACCTTCATTTATAGCCTAGTCTAATACTCTGAGAAAATAAGAGATATTTTAATAAATCATTCAGAAAAGGCAACAAAAAGCGTGTCAGCAGATGTCGCCGCTTTAATGTCATAAATGTCTTTTTACTGTTAGCATAACTGTTGCAAATAAACATACATTACATTTTTTTAAATATGCTAATCCATAAAAACTAATGGTGTAAAACTTTTTTCTATAAAAATATCATTTGTCGTCCCTTAACGAATCTGCTGATGCACATCGTGCTGTGTGTGTCACAGGAACATCCCAGCTGAAGATAATGAGGAAATTACATCGCACCCTTTGACAAGTGCATTCTAAAAGATTAAACACGGCACGCACATGCTCCGCTCACTCCAAAGTCCCCACTAACAAGGGGATAAGGATGATCACTTGGATGATTTGGAAAATGACCATGAACCGTACAGTACATGATATGTGAATCCTTACACCCCTGATGTACAGTTAAACAAAAAAAACAATTCAATTAGTTGTCTGGTGTACATTACAACAAGAGATCCTTCAAACAAAGCCACAGTATACAAAGACACTGCTTCTTCATGGACAAGCAAGCCAGATTCTAAACCTACACAACACTACAACTTCTGTTCCAGATGACAGAGCATACTGGTGCAAACAGAGACCAACCTGTGGCTACATGTAATAATGATTTGATGGGCCTGTCTTTTCTGTCGAGACGCATGCAGTCAGTTCCTGCACCTGAGAATTCTGATGCACGCTGTAAATAATTCAGTGTCAACAGGGTAGAAGGAAGACGTGAATGTGGGCCAGCAAAAAAAGCGGACTTGCCATTTTGAGTCAGAGACTGTGAGTGAGAGACAGATGGGCAGAGAAGCACCTCTCGGGGTGCACAGTACATTTTTAGGGAATATATATATATATATATATATATATATATATATATATATATATATATATATATATATATATATATATATATATATATATATATATTAATTTTTTTTTTTTTTTGGACAAGTGTTTTTTTATTGTAGGAAATCTGGAATCCAAAAAGATGAAGTTCCTCCAAAGCAGTGAAAGGTTGTTTCACATGAGCTCTGAGAACTGTGTTAAAAGGCAAGAGGCTCCTTCAAGAATTCTGAATTATGCAAGATTTGGCACATGTGAGTTTATTACCTAAAAAGCACAACAGGCTTTAGCTCCGAGAAGAATATTTTTTCCTGGAAACGTTTCAGAATGACAGAAAACAAAGTTTGACATACAGTTAAAGACCCTAAAGTGTTTATTAGGCAAGTGTGCTGCAGATGGTTGCCTTGATTGAAACTGAATCGTCCTGTGGTGCCAGTGAAGGATGCTGGGAGGCCAATGACCACGATTCCCCAAGATCCATTCATAAAGCCAGGTGTTACCATGGAAACGGTCCTTCACTAGGGGCCCCCTTCTTCTGAAAGGACTGTCCTGCACCACAGCAGTCAGTGTGAGTGTGTAAAGATTGCGTTGGGCAGGAGATGGGGGTGGGAGTCCTTGCAGAGAACCAAAAGACAGTGGAGTTGGCATAAGAGAAATAAGACAGCTTTTATATGACTTGCATCAATGCTCTATGAAACAATATCAGCCACAGTAATGACCAAGCATAATTAAAATGCTCTGAATTTTATCTGCAGAGCACGGCATGATTGCAGACATAACCTGACTGAACTAGACTCCATAGAACATTTCTTAAAAAGAACCATTTTAACAAACTAAAGAACTATTCTATTCTAGAGGTTAACGGTTGTTCGTGGAAACAAAGAATCACATCTAACCTCGCATCCAGGTTTGTGGCTATCATCTACTTTCCCTGTACGTTATCACTTAAAATAAAATAAAACCCATCAAATAGAGATCAATAAACATTGATAGGCTGATTAATGGACCATTATCCTGGCAATACCCATTTCTACCGATATCTTTAGCAATATAAAGGGGGTGGGGACCATTAACAGTCTACATAATTAACTTGTATGTACATTACATAAGCAGACCTGCTTTCTACTGGTATAAAAAAAAAAAAAACACAACATACAGGCCAGCCAACAGAACCACACTTGTTCTAAAAATTAAATGTTTTTACCCCACACTTTCTTTCACTTTATTTTAATAAAAACTGCACTTTGACACTATTTGTAGCACTTTGCAAACTTTGTTTGCAGGTCAAAGCAGCAGTGCATTAAGGCCCTGACGCAAGTCATGTGAAAGGGCGCTTAAGACGAAGGCAGACTTTTTCTTGAAGTGGACTAGGGGTTCCCACGTGAAGTCCTGATTATTCTTTTGTCATCCAAAGCTGATGTGAAACTGAAACATTTGTTGATCATAGTTCACATGAAATATTGTGAAAGCACTCTGTCCCATGGAATACAGGGCCAAAAGAAGCAACTAGATTTTTTTTTTTTTTTTTTTATAAAGTGCTGATGTTCAGGGGAGTTGGTGGGGGGCAGGGCAGCTGTTGGGTCCCAGGGTGAAACCACAAAGACACAGAGGACACAAAGAGCTCAAAACAATGTAGAAGGCTACCCTTTCACAACCTCTCATGGGCCCTATTGAGAACTAAAGCAAGAGACCCTGGTGGAGGTAATCCTTTTATATCACTTTAAGAGAGTGAGTGGAAACAGCAGCATGCTCGGACCCACTGAGAAAGAGCCTTTCTGTATTGCTCGAACACTTTCCAGGACACAATCCAAAGTCTTCACAAATCAAAATATACACAAGCAGACACTACCCAGAAACACAGTCAAGCAACTTGAATTCAGCAAAGCAGCAGCAGACACACTCAAGTCCCACTGATTTGATAGAACCAAATATTAAATCAACGTACTGCAAGTCTATCTTTTAAAATAAATGGTTTTTAAATGGTCTACAACTTAGAGGGATAGTCCGCCAAAAAATTATATTATTTAAGATTATATTTTGGCCAGGTTCACACAGCAGCAGAATACGGCTGTCACCTGTCAGTACTGTAGGATTCATTAAGGTTGCATTCACACACATTTTGGTACGTTTACAGTAGTGACAATTTTCAGGACAACTGTATTTTCGGGGAAGCCCTGAAAAGAACCGGACAGCTGTGTCTCCGTTACACGGTGAAAGAGAGCTAGCATGTCGAGGGTTTGTGTGCTTTCACAGATGTGTCATCTGAAGTTTGAAGTCTTGTCACCTTCCTCCACTAGAGCTCAGTGGATACTGATATACCTCAGCGCAGCGTTTAATTAAACATTTAATAAGCTAATCATCTTCTCGAAAGAATTCATCTTTGATATTTCCTATAGCAACAGTCGTTATGGTTAAATCAGAGCACAGGCTTGGCTTCAGCTGCGTTTTTTGCCGTCACCCCTGACAGAGCCAAAATAGCCTTTGAAGCATGTAGAATTAATGTGTGTACAATCAAGGTGACTGGGGTCCAAAACAACACTGAACCCCGCCGGTCTGCACTGTATATCTTGCGTGTATGACAGGGAAAACAATGCCCATGTCTAAAGAAATGATGGTTGGGCAAATCATTTTCTGGGTGTACTTTATTGCATGAAAATACAAGCCTTATTTTGTGTTCAAGCTCTCAGTAGTGGGAATGCTCCGGTTGAAAATTTCACATTTAAAAGCTTTCCGTTCAAGCAGCTTTTCAGGCAACTTGGAACTCCAATTCGTCAACTCTCAGCTGCCAATTCCAGTTGAAAAGGACCAAATGGGATGCAGCTTTAACTGGAGTTTTAAATATTACTTTTGGATTATTGTTACATGATTTATTATCTTGAAAGGGTGAGATTTCCGACAACCATCCCTTCCTTTGCTTCTATGCAAAACATTTAGGTCAAGGGTGTCCAATCCTGATCCTGCAGCGTACATGTTCACGTCGATAGAAGTTCAAATGACATAAATGAAGAACCAAAGCCATATCTAAAGTTCTGGGAAATTCTGAAAACTACATACATGTATTGCATTGAAAGCCTGCGTCGAACAACATAAATTGTTTAGTATAAATCACAGTTAAAACCACAAATATAACACCTCAATACATTTAGTATAAATGCACTAAACGCTACAGGGTAATCACAAATATAGCCTACTGTAATTAGTCCATTACTCTTTGTTCCATACACTACATTAATAACAAAATCGGACAAGAATGCCCACATTTCTGACTCAAAATCATCTGACACAACTACGCTGATTTGTAGATTAAAATGTCTTCTGACTGTATCGTTGCAAACAGTGTTTCTCCTGTTTGTCAGCGCTGTATCATCTGGCTGTAAACGGAGTTATTTGTTTTTCTTTAGACATAGCGTTTGAAAACCAATGAGAAAAACGGACAGTTTTCCAAATTACATGGAACATAAAAAGTAAATGTGGGCTGCATCCGACTGGTTAAAAGGATGCTTCAGTGGATAGAGCTGGTGAAGAGGGATATTACTACACCATATGCTGGACGTGGTGGTTCGAGTAATATTCTCCTAGCTGCGTATGATCTCTTAAAACCCTTGATGCAAATCAAAACCAAGCGCTGGATGGCAGAGCTTTAAATTATTGAGACTGCTCTTGCTGTACAGTGTCCAGAAGCTCCGCATGAAGGCCAGAGCAGAGCTGTTACAATGAAATTGGGACATATGGAAGGATGAGATGGAGGGAGGTAGAAATATCAAAATGCAGTGTTAATTATAAGTAATCCGCCTGCAGGATGAATTCTTCTTAAGAACAGAGTTTCCCCGAGTTCATCTTCAACGTAAATATCAGCATTTGTGAAGCAGGATAAAAAGCACATTCTGATGCTCAAGCAGTGACGTGGAAATGCAGAGGACCAAACCTGCATGAAACAGCTGGCCAGAAATGGTGGTTTATAATCCAAATATGAACCTATCATTTAGCTTCAGAAGTTTCTCTCTGAGAGTAAGAGAGAGATGCCACTGACCCAGTTCTATTCGAAACTACACATTTCAGCTTTAAACGTCGGGCGAAATAAGAGCAGGTGTGAGAATACATCTACATCGATAGATTATCTGAGGTAAGCACTTCCAGGATGAAGATTTTAGAGGAGATCGCTACAAAATGAGAAACTTGATTTCCTACACAGCCGTCGGCTATTAGGTGCTCTGTAAGGCTAGAGCAACAGCACTAGTCATCTTTGGCATTTGAATGGAGGATGAAATCAGTCAAGTGACTATTCACATGACCGGCCTGGTGTGGCACACCTGCACAAACAGGAAGGAGAAATGATGAACTGAACGCAGCGAAAGTGAAAAATAAAACCCTCCATACAATACAGTGTCAATGCTCAAGAGGCACAGCGACAGGTGGAATCAAACAGAATGCATATATCGTCATAAAAAGTTATTCCCAATAGCAGCCGTGTTTTGTTTCCTCAACAAATTAAGCCTAATTTTCTTCGAGAGATAGACTGCAGCAACTTTAGAGAAATGCAAAACCTGAAAATCACTAAGGTGGCATAAAATTCTGTCTCCAAAGGCCTGATAGAAACACTGAACAAAAAAAAAAATGAGAAAGTAAAGAGAGCTCATTACAGCAAAGCAAATAAACACTCCATAATTCATCAGAAGAGGGACACGGAGGCTGTGTGTTCACAAGTGTGATTCACGGAACAACATAAAAATTCAGCAGGGGCATACACCCAAGACAAAAAAAAAAAAGATCTGTAAATGTCACAGAAGGGCTTGATGAGATATCTGTGGAGAAATTAAGCTTTTCAGTGTTTTGTTTTGATTTTCTACCAAACTTTGTTTTGGCTACAGCTGCGGGAACATTAGAGTCAGGAAAGAAGACAAATTATGGGTCATACTCTGTTATATTAAATAAACAAGAAATCCATCACTTTGTGAATTTCACAATGGTTCGAACAAACAATATCAGCGTTTGATGGAACAAGTGTTTGTGTGCAGAGCTCTCAACTTTGGTGTGGGCCAGGGAGGTCAACTAGCATTCAAATAACAAACCAGTCAATTACTGAGACGAACCAGAACATAAGCAAAAACCCAAGTATTCAGAAGTATGAATATCCAGTTGTAGGCGAGCTAATAGAGTTAGCCTAAGCTAAGCATTCAGCTAAAAAACAAGAAAACTCCCAAAAATAGTCTCTGTTACAATGGCGCATAGGATCATTGACCAAAAAGTAACGCTTTAATGGGTTCGCAGCAGCAATTTCAGTCCTGAAAATAAAATTTTCAGTATCAGCAGTAATAGTTTTGGAACGATATAGTCAACGTGACATTTAATTAGCACATCTACATTACTGCAGACTGTTTCAGCGTCTGTAGAAAGCTAACAGGTACCCACTTCAACACTGTGGAGGCACTTCACCTTGCCCCACAAAAAATATTCTAGCGTAGTAATGTTTAAAATTTAGAAGGCTTTACTACAACTGCTTGAATCTATAACCAGAGAACCCGACCTAAACAGAAGTTTCCATGCAGGTTATGGATATTTTCCCCAATTAATGACTGTTAGTTAACCTACAAAATTGTATTTTTTAAAGACACATGGGCATAACAATGTATAATTAAATACACTATCGTTGACAATTTGTTCCGCCAACTAAAATGTGGTTTTGCACTTTGCTACCCAAAAACAATACTACACTTATTTCAGCATTACTGCATTTCAGAATGGATTCCGAAATCGAACGGCATAAAAATTTACTATGAGAGCCAACCAACACATACATCCCTGTAGTATTTACTCCTGAAAGAATAATCATTCTCTCTGCTCGTGTCTGATGGCTGTGAGAGCACATAAAAAGGCGGCAGCACTCCATGGCAACTCACACCTCCGTTACAGCAGAAGAGATGACGGTCATGTGACCGAGGCCTTTTCTTTTTCCCATCAGCACGCAAGCTGAAGAGACATAACCACATCAGGAATTCATAAAGGTATTGTGTGCACAGTGATAGTATACCTAAAAATGAACAAACAATATATTTTGAGAAACCCCCCCCAACAGTGAAAGACAACAGTCATAAAAAGTTCTTATTTATTGTTCCTCGGTAGAAAAAAAAAAGGTTTGAAACGACTTAAGGGGTGAACTATGATAAATTAGTAAATTAACTACAGCACATTTACAGGACAATACAGCTACAGCACTTAATTTAGCTTTTCTTCTAAAGAGCTCCATGCATGCCGTTTGCAACCCAACAAAGCTTTAGCAAAAGCTTCAGTATGTGTTACGCGAAAAACAGCTGACTTTCTGAAAAGCCTTCCCAGCATTATAAGACTTGGGTAAGCCCTTTGCATAGTTCACTCAATGTCAAATTCGTGTAGCTCTTCTAATAAAGCTTTTAATTGAGCAACAGAATCCATCATATTCCATCATAGGGGAAACGGAACGCTAATGAAATTCTAGAAAACTTGCCTTTAGTGAGGAGCCCAGAGAACACAAAGGGAGTTTGCAGTGAAAGGCTGCCGATTGCTGCAACTCTTTTAACCACGACTATCTTTAATCAAAGCCACACAGCAGACCTGCTCTTATTATAGCCGAGTGCCATTAAGAAGTGGCTGGCCTGAAAAATATTCTGTTCAAAGAGCCACTCATCAGATGACCCGGTTCCTTTCTCTCATCTCCCAGTCCGGTCATGCCTTCTGTATGCTCTCTTTGTGTCTTATCAAAACATTAAGGCTATTCAGCAAGTCTCAAAGATCCACGCAGCACACTAAAACCTTGAAAGCCTTCGCAGTGTAAAGGCCACGGTGTAAAAGAGCTCAAAACATCAGCCGAGACAGAGCACCCTACACCCTTCCGAGGGGGATGCCGATACCCCTGCAGGAGAGCGACTCTGGGCTCTAGGAGGTGGAAACGAATGTTGTGGAAAGGATGTGAGAGGATAAAAGATCTCGCACATTATCCTCTGTATTTCCTGCTCTTTTTCCTCTCCAATTTTCTCCAACCTTTTCCACCGTTTCCCAGAGTGACCCACAAAATTCAGAACGACCTCAAAAACCAAATCAAGCAAACCCAGAAGGGACCGTGTTCCTCTGTCCCGATGCTTTAACTTTCAAACAGGTGACCAAACTATTGAAACCAGAAGTGCAGTGTCTGGAGAAACGCCTTCAAACTTGCAAACTGACCTCCAATCCGTTCTCTAGAGAAATCTCCTTTCTTTTCCAAGGAAGGCTTTTATTTGACAACAGATATTACATAAACACATGGAGCAATAGATGGCATTACAAACCCTGTAAAACAAGTTACATAATATTACAGATGATGCTGAAACTTTCAAAGGCTCACTGTGTGCAAGTCCCTGAACTCCAGTAGAAGCCTTAATCTCGTATGTTTATAAATTAAATCAATATAAAATTGCTGTGTGGTTATGATAATAGAGAAAAGTCTTTGCATAGCCATTTGTTTGTATAATGCAGTGCAGCATCCATTTCTTCAATCTCCTAGTGCGGAGAGAGAGGGATAAAAAGAACAGTTATTATCGTAACGTGACCGTTGGGGTTGAGAAAATGAGAAAGGGGTTTCACGAAGAGTTTGAGAAAAGAAAGCGTGCTTTGACAAACTTGCATCGGCTGTGGTCGGTGCTAACATGTGCTTGTCTCGCGCCGTGCACGCGCTGCACACAAATCTGTACAAATGAACAAATTCTCGCTCACGGCGTGTCAGTCCAGCTAATATTTCCAAAAAAGTCTTATTAAAGAGCGAAAAGTCGGTGCAGATATTGCGCGGGCGCTTCACGTGGATTTAAACCCCTTGCGAGACGCGGCGGTGGCGGCTCAAAGGCTGAACGTCGATTGTTAGCGAGCTAAGCTAACGCGCTAGGCTAAGAGCTATCAGATGTTATCCTGCTGCCCTTGATGACACGGGCACACAACAGAGCACTTTATAACGTCAACGACAGCACAGCGGACAATCAGATAAACCTATTCATAAACGAGTTCGCCTTTCGATTGTCCAGCTCTAGGTGTGCTAATACTGTTAGCCTAAGCTAAACCCCCTGTCGCTAACCGGCTAAACTACAGCAAAACAAGCGAAAACGCAAGGAATACTCGTAATAATAGCGACACTAGGGTTTAGTAGTCGCTATTAATCTAAAACGCCAACCAATCGCGAATATACGTAAACACACCGGTGTGGAGAAACATCCAGTGTATTTAGAGGGCAACGACAGCGTTTTTAATCGACAGTAAACTTACATTTTCACACAAGAGAAATTGGTTTTGTTTACAAGATCCGAAGTTTAGGTCAAATCGGTTAGAGCAGAATATCAATATAGCGAAGGTGAAAAGAAAGAGACACGACCGAGCTTTTGTATTAGTTTTGTTTCACGCAGCTCTTCCAAACACTGCGTATTTGTTGTGTCCTATATCTTGGAATTGGGTTGGTGTAGTTTAACTACAACAACAACACTTTCAGAACAGTGCATGCGAGTGATTTCTCAACTGCAGTTTTAAATAACATGCAACCTGCACATCAGAGTGGCACGTTAAATGCAAGCCCACCGCAAGCAGATGTACACATATTGAGTATTATACACACGAGAGGGTCCATGTAATCAGCTTCATATGTGCAATACCTGCATGAGGTTGTGTGGTGAAGCTGATCACATGGTCCGTTGCTCCTGAAAAAACACCCTAGCATGGTCAAGTTTACATTTAACAAGACGTTTTATTAGACAAATGCATGTATTTACCCTGGAAACGGATGGAAAGGCGAAGGAAAATTAGGCTCCCGTGTGCACAGAGACAGTTAGTTCCCCCAGGTATCCTATCCAGAGTCCAATTACGGCCACCGGTCTCTCCTCTTCTCCTCGCCGGTTTGCCCGAAAGACAGATGAAACGATCCTTTGGTAAACGTGTTGAAGTTTTACAAGCTCAAGCCAAACATTTTCATCCGTTGAAATAAAGTAGTAGCGTTACGCCAGCCCTTCCAACCCACGCACCAGGGAGAGCTTTATTATTTATTTATCTTCCGCAAAAGCTAAAATCTCCCTGAAATAATATGTGACCGATTTAAAGAACGCCAGGGACACGGCGAACGACTCCGATGCTTCTCCGTTAAAGCGCGATCGCCTTTATCCCACCGATTCCTGTAAGACTCCCTCGTCCACTGATGATGGCGTCACTGTGTCGTCCACAAACGTCACCATCGCTCGCGTTCCGTGTCGCTTAAATAGGACGTAATTACGTTGCCATGTCTGCAGACTGTTATGGGCCGAAAAGTATTGTTTAGCTGTTATTATTTTATTAGTTTTATTTGATTGTACGTTTTATTACCGACATTTAATTGAGTTGGCTGTGTTTAACAAAGGTTGCTGTCATTACTGTAATGATAATGGGAGTCAAGATTTCATGTTTTGTTTATTTTTTTTACTTTGTTGCTTCAGTGTTGATTTGTCAGAAACACAGATGCTTTAGCACTTAATTTTACTTTACTGTACTTATTCTAGTTCACATTATTATTTACTTTATTGTTACTAGTAGTAGTAGTAGTAGTAGTACCAGTAGTAGTATAAAATATTTTATTATTAATTTGTTATTTTTATGTAAAGCGTTATTCATGTAGCAGATGCTAAGCAGGTACTAAGCTTATAAAAGCCCTACAATCTGAACTAACTAATTATGTTATCTACAAACTAAATATGTTAAACTGTTCTACACAGAATAAAGCAATGTGATATCATTAATGCAGTCATTCACAAACCCAATAGTATCTGCACATATTACCTGATCACCCGGGTTTTAAAACCAAACAGACCAGACAAGACTTGGAGAAGAAACAATCTAATGAGTTCCATCTGGCGTTGTTTTCCAGCAGAGTTACACTAAACTCTGCCTGAAGCTGTGTTTTCTTCAGAGCCCCACTCAGAGGTAAACAATGTTCTTTCACATTCCCGTCGTATTCCAGACACTTGGAAACTTTAACTCAGGTGGAAGACAAAAGAATGCTCGTGAACTACACAGTTAAGGGTGCAACACGAAATATACACTATAGCCCATCGCTTTCAATAAATAGTCTAAACTAGCAAAAAGTGACAGTCAGTATTTTTTAGTTTACAAAAAAACCAAAAAATCCCCTTTCTATTCATCAGAGAATCCTGTAAAATGCATCACAGTTTGCACACAAAAATATTAAGCACCACAAATGTTTTCAAGAAATGTTACTGTAAATCGGCACATTGCAAGATACTGTGATTTCCATTATGGAAGCATTTTAAAATAGAAAACAGTTATTTAAAACTATAACAGAATTTTTCCATATAACTGTTTTTATATTTCTATATTTTTGTTCAAATAAATGCTGTTTTGATGAGCTTTAGACACACCTTTCAAAAACATTAAAAAATGTTTTTTAATTTATATGTCAAGAAATCAACGCGCGTGCACTGATATCAATAGTTCCTCTTTTAATATATAAAAAACATACAGTACATAGCAGGAAATGTGTTGGTGTTTTCTTAAGAATGATAAAGTTTCACTATAAATTGTAAACACAAACAAAGAAAAAAATAATACAACTTGTGCAATAATATTTACATAGGTTAAAATGTTTGTGTTTTTATAATTTAAATGGAATGATGAAATGCTTCTTGTTGTAGCAGTAAGTTTAGACGAGACGAGGAGAATGATTATTACATTACAAAGAAACAACATCAGTTTGTTGCGCTCCATCAAAAAAAGTGGTGAAAATTTCAATATCAAAAGTACACAGAAGATCACAGCGGCTTACAGTAGAGCTGTCCTGAACAGTGCAACAGAAAATAGTTATCTGCTTATTTTCATTTGTTCATTTTCATCCAAACAGCAGGTTTTTTATATAAATATGTATTTTATATGAAGTTATAGCATTATGAAACATAGTCTAAAAGCATTAGCAAATTGTAACTTAAGTATGTGAAGTACATAGAATAGCCCAACATATACACTGTGCAACATTAGACACACGAAACAGCATCACGTCCACAGCCTGTAAAACAAATGAGACAAAGAAATGGATTGATTCAAACGTGTGCCAAACTGAGCTCTAACAACTACGACGTATACTCGTGTACTCCCTTCTTTCTTTCTTTCTTTCTTTTGTACTGTTGAATTCGATATAAAGAAGTGAAATCAATGAAATATCCTTACAAACAATAATCACATTCGACAGAAATTCCATATTTGCAAGATAATCCTGTTAATAACAGTATCCACTTTGCTAAATGTCTTAATCGTGACCGTTAGCGATATGACATTAGTAATTATTATAGTTAAACCGGTCAAGTATAGTGTCTCCATTCTAAAATGTTTTTATTGGAATATAGCAAAAAATAATAATATTTAAAATATAATTTGTTAGCGAAATATCAGTATCTTTTAGCGAATAGCGATGTCATTTTTCGATCAAATTAGCTTATATTTTTAAGAATTTAGTTTTTTTTTGTCTTCCTCAAGCAATCACAAAGTGATACTCATATGCAGATTTTATAAAAGCGGTTATTTATTGTTATGATGTTATTTTTTAGAGAGTTGCTGTGGACATTAGCCCTTTGTTCATTTGTATATATAGTCTTCACCGAGCTGTTCTATTCCATTTAACAATGCTGTTAAAAAAAAAAAAAAAAAAGTATGTTTCCAGATCAGATTAGTTTCAATTCAGCATAAAAAGAGCCGTGCCCTCACTCCTGTGCTGATGTGGCCTCAGATATTATGTTTATATAAACATTAATTTGTCATCCTTGACATCACCTAGCCATTGTGAAGCCTGCTCCCCCATAGCGCCTGATACCAATCCGATCCTGGGAAAAACACAGTCCGCATGACGTAAGCTTACATTCCTGGCTTGTGGACTCTGACCCTCTGGTGTTCCCAGGGAGAGCGAGACAGAGAGCACGCAAGAGGGGAAAAAAAAAAAAGAGGCCCTCCTCATCTCTGGCCTGGTCCGAGCCTCGCTTCCACGCACGCCTGCTGTAATGACTAGCAGATGTCTCCGCTGGCAGAGAGCGGGCCCGGGGGTCAGAAGTCAGCAGTCACAGCTACTCTGTTCCTCGTACGCAGACTCATCAAAACAAACTTGACAGAATGACATAGTACGTGTTTGTGTCTGCATTAGTAAGCAAGTGGATGTCGTCGGGTGTTTGTGTAAGGGCCTGTTCTGATTATGTGGAGGTCAACAGACAATGCCGCAGTTTATTATTCTATTAGACTGCCACTTCAAAACTATTTGACAGTTTAGTCACTTGACAAGGGTCAGAGCATTACAAGAAGTGTATTCATGTCTTGACTCTAAGTGGTTTAAGTATCTAAAAAAACTAAGATCGCAATTTTTCTTTTAAAATAGGGATGGTCTGTGCCAGCGGTCTTGGGGGTAGAGAGCGGACATTAAGCTCTGTTGTGTTTTGAGCATCTCGACTTTGACTCCCGGCTTGCGGACCTTTCCCAATACTGTTTTTTAATCCATTTGAACTTTCTATCCTGATCGTTGTTCTTTACAGAAATACTAAGCAGCTTTATTCATTTGTTTTTTTTACATTGATAATAATAAGAAGTGCTTCTTGAGTAACGGATCGGTTTATTATAATAATTTTAAGATCATGTGACATTGAAAATTTAGCTTTGCCATCTCAGAGATAAATTACATTCTAAAATATATTACGGAAGATAGAAAGCAGTTATTGTAATATTTAACCATATTACAGTTGTACTGTATTTTGAAACGTCTATATATATATATATATATATGTATTTAAATCTTATCAACTTTAAACCTTTAAATGGTATGATTATTATTATATTTACAGTGATATAGTTTCAAACTGTGTCAATATGTACAGACACAATATCACAATTTTAATAATTTATAAATGTTAGATTTTAAAAAGAGTTGTCTTAGTTTACTTTAGTGTCCTGACACTTAAAATGTTTGTTTTTACTGGATATCTTAGAGGCAGCAATATGAAAAATGAAACGTTCGTCATATCGTCATACAAACTGCTTGACAAAATGAACAAAAATGGCGTTTGGACCAAACTGTGAAGCCATTATCAGCAGGAAAAAGTTTGCGCAGGGACGGCTGATGTGTCCCGTAGCTGTTGACTAGACTCAGAGGGACATTCCACTGGAAAGTAAAGTAAGAGGTAACCTTATGTCACTTCACAGTTCCAGGAAATGATACCTTACACATTACATTACAGGGTGTGACACATACGAACTCATATCTTCAAGCCTTGTCTTGCTCCACTGCTCAGTGACTCACATATGCGCGTTCCCCCGTAAATATCTGCTCAATTTTGCCTTGTCCAGCGCTCCAGATTTTCAAAATGTCTAACCCTCCACAACCCCCAAGAGGAACAGCAAAGTTTCACGTTACTGATGGGAACCCAACGGTTGCTCCGTGTATTTACTGTACACTGCACCGAAATGTTAGTCCATTAATAACTATATGTGTCTATAATACTCTGTCCTGAAATGAATGGAAACAATCTGAAATGATCTGAACTCAGGCCGAAGTGCAGTGAAATATGATGTGTGAATGTAAATAATCAAGAAATGCAGAACATCTGTTACAGATCTGTCCTGAAAATTAAATATTTGCGAGCTAGTACAATGACTTTCCTGTTACTAACCGCTAGACAGCTGTCCAAGCCAATACTGTACTGTGAATACGCTCCGACTTTGTTCTAGAAATTGTGTAGCCTTCCCAGGTTTGGGCTGCATCTTGCATGAAGAAGGGAATAATAAGTCTAGTGTACTCACTGAAAAGCTATTCATTATATTTGGCCAGTGTCCACTTTCTTGCCTCCATCTGCAAAGACACAGATTCTTTATGTTAAAACATTCAACAAAATATGTTCCGCACCTTTTTATGTTATCTAATAGAAATAGATCACACGCGTTTATGGCGGTTTTGATACACTTTCACTACAAACCTACAAACACACAATACGTATGAAGTGTTTGAATTCGTACGAAGGATGTTTTCAGCCTTAATGCTGAAGCTCTGGTGAATAAAGAGTGGTTTAAGGTAAGTAAGCGAACAAGTGAGCCGTTTTCATAAAGCTAAGGACGTTTCTTTGAGCGTTTGGATGTTTTTAGTGCAATGGCTCCCCCTGCTGGTCAGAGCACAAACCTCACCGAATGAACTAACCTGCAAACAAACCAATAGCCTAATGTTGCTTTCTGAGCAAACTATATATATGTGCAATCATATATAGGTCTAAATTAAAGATTCATATATTTGATTTGCATATAAAATGTTTATCCATATTACATAGTTTACACCTAAACTAATATTACTCGTACTGAGAAAGCTGTACATTTCTTTCCAGCATCTGTGGATTAATCACTATTAATATGCAATATCTGAGACACGCCAAGGCTGTGACTTATCGTCAGATAATTACTATTAAACATTTTAGCAGTTACCTTTTACCATCCAGTTTTCTAGGTCTTCCATTTCCAGCTCCATCACTGATGGGATATCATCATCGAACATGGGCCTGGGTGCACAAAAAACACCAGCATTTTAATTCTTTTTATTGGTAAAAAAGCATTTTTGAACAGATGCATTAAAAAACATAATGTAAATAAGACATGCAGTTGTATTAAACTGGATGTTAGGAACTAAGTGCAGAAATGACTGTTTGTGTTGTGAGTAATTATTCAAAGTACAACCGTAAGAACTGTGTTTATGTGGGCAGTTTATTATGACGTGGAAGTTATTTTTGTCTGTTTAAAGAGGACCCAACTAAAAACGAGCAGCCTTTGTGTAACACCGTTGACTGTTCTTATTTATGTATTTAGTAATTATCGCAATCTTACGTGTATTGTTGTCGTAAATAAATAGTTTTCCCAGAAATGAAAATGTATTAATTCTCAGGCCTTTAAAAGAGTAGATGAGTTTGCTTATTAATCAAAATCAGAGAGATTTAACATTACATCACTTTCTCAAAAAAAGGGTTTCTATGCAGCGAATGGGTGCCGTCAGAAAGAGTTCAAACAGCTAATATAAGCATTACAGTAATCTACACACCTAAACTTTAACATCTGAATAAAATAAAACTCTGCTTTCCTCAGAGGAAAAAGTGCACAGATCACCACAAACGCCATTTACAAGTCAAAACAGTTCAAACTAGTTTTGTACGTGCAACAAATATTGCATGCTGCAGGGTCTGAGGACACCTCATTGTGGTCTGAATGTGTCTTCCACATGTGATACACACACAGGCATTTTGCACATCCGAGTTAGCCGCACAAGCGCTAAAAGGAACTAAGCAACTAAAAACTAAGTACTAAAATAAAGGCAGCACATGTCCCCGTTATTATATTAGTAGCACAACATGCTTTTAAAAACTACCTACATTGGCACCTTCTCATGGTCTCCTTGATCCAGATAAGGATCTTCTTTCGTGTGTTCTGAAAAAGGGTTAAAAATTAGGGTTCAATTGTCTAATTACACACGGTTTTAATTCATTCATAAAATGTACATTTTAGTTACTAACTGTAAACAACGGAAGAAGAAAGAGAAGAAACCTCAAAAACTGAAACTGCTATTAAACAGAGCATCCATTCAGAAAGTACCGTTATCACATCCATCACGTGCTTTTATTTATGCCTGGTAAGTTTCCAGAAAGTGTAAATATTTGTGTCTTTAGATAAATGTGTCAACTGATGTATTGTCTGTAAAGTCTGACATACCAGCAACTTTTATTCTCCACCTGCGGTAGATCACGACTACACACATGACCACAGCGATGACGACGAGTGTGAGAGCTAGAGGTATGATGATCATGACTAGGTTGAGATCTTCTGCTTCTGTGTCTGTATTTGCTTCAGCAGTCGAATTTGCTTCCTCATTTGTGACCGTTTGGTCAATGTTTGTGTCACTGTATGGTGGGGAGTCTAAGTCTGCAATTGCACAAGATTTAAGATGATAATGCATTTCCTGAGCTAGAAACACCAATAAAAGATCAGATGAAGTTTAAAATTTTAGAATAATGTTCAATGTCTGAAAAGAGCAATACATGACACATACCTTGGCTCCTCCCATCTCCAGAGCCTGCACCATCCCCCTGATTCTCTGTAAAGCAATAAAAAAATAAATAATAATTAAAAAAGCATTTATAATTAAAACATTGCATTCATATTTATCTTGGTTTTCAATCTTATTTTTTTAAATACAGATTTTAGATTTATTAAAGTTTCCTTTTAACTTAAAATGTAATACATATTGCTTTAGAACAATATGTGAAAAAATCATTACAAATAAATCTATATTTAACAGTACTTTGCTTAGATATTTAAATTTGTTTAGTTGGGTATAATAGTAGAGAGTAAAAAGTTCAGTACAGAATAGAAAGACTAATAAAATGTGTCAAAGTTATATTAATTACTCGCAATCCAGAAAAAAAAGCATTAGAAAATATTACTCTCTCACCAAGGATGCATTTATCTGATCAGTATAAACAGTAAAATTGTTGAGTATTATTACAATAAAATATCTTTTTTAATAGATTTAAAAATGAAATTTATTCCTGTGATGGCAAAGCTGGATTTTTAGCATCATTGCTCCAGTCTTCAATGTCCAAGATCCCTTATATATACAGTGCCTTGTGCCTTTCAGTTTTTTTTTGTACAGTTTGTTATGTTAAACTGTCAAAATACTTTTTTTCCACATCAATCTATTAAAAATAAAAAACTAAAATGATTCCATTGCGTAAGTATTCATACCCTTATTTGAGACAGTTGAAATTTGCATTCATATTGCTGATAGATGTTACTATACACTTAGGGTGAAGTGAACCTGCAGCAAATTCAACTGAATGGGTATGATTTGGAAAAGCACACACGGCTTAATAAAATGTCTAACAGCTGATAATGCATATCAGAGTAAAACCGTACATTACAGTGAATAGAAACTGCCTGAAGAACCGAGCCACACATCTGTGGAAGAGTTCAGAAGCATTTGGTCTACCAGAGTACAACCTTTACTCTTACTTGATCTAGCCTGCTGGCCAAACTGAGCCACCGAAGGAGAAGGGTTTTAGTTAGAGGGGTGACCAAGAACCTGATGGTCACTCTAGTAGAGCTTCATGATCATATGTGGAGATAGAAGAAATCTACAGAAGGACAAACATCACGGGCTACGGGCTTCATGGCAGTGTGGTAGGACTCGATCCTCTCCTCAGACACATGAAAACACACTTGGAATTTGCAAAAAAAAGCATCTAGAGGACCCTCAGGCTCTGAGACAAGATAATCTGGTCTGATTAACCTCAATTCTAAGCATCATGCTTGAAGAAAACCAGTTCTGCGCATAACCTGCAGAGTAACATCTCAAAAGTAAAGTGTGCTGGTTTCAGCCTCATGCTGTGGGGCTGTTTTTCAGCGGCAGGGACTGAGGGACTCATCAAAGAACGCTCAGTGCAGCAAAAATATAGTGTTAGCTATAAAGGAAACCCAGTCCAGGCTGGGCAGAAGGTTCACTTTCCAACAGGACAATGACCCTGAACACACAGAAACAGTGGCTTATAGACAACTTAATGTCCTTAAGTGGCCCAGCCACAGCCTGGGATTGAACCCAGTCAAATATTTCTGGAAAAACCTGAACATGTGCATCTGCCCCCATCCAACCTGACAGAGCTTGAGAGGTACAAAGATGTTAAAAACCTGTATTTTGCTGTACAGTTCAGGAGTGTGGAAAAAAGTCATTTAAAGCAGTTTAACATAAGGCAGGGATATAGTATAGACTTCATAGTATGACTTTTGATGATCATGACTGGGTTATAGTATGTGTGTGTGTGTGTGTGTGTGTGTGTGTGTATATATATATCAAAAAGCAAGTATTTATGTTAAGTAAAAAATACTAAAACCGTATCTCTCAATATTTTTTCAAATTATTATGACAGTTAATATATATATTAACATATTTAAATTTGCTTTAGAATAGTTTAAACAAGTTATAGTTAAACAGGTGGTTATATCTATAATTCTTTTTTTGCAATAAAATCACCAATATTCAATATACAGCCAAGCCGATTCACCAATGCTTACCTGAGTCTTTTTCTTCTCCCTCTGCTTTGTGAGTTTCCACTATCACTGTTAAATGTATGAACAGATCAGATTTATGAGTGGAAGTGAGCGTACGTGAGCTGTTTGTTTAAATCAAAAAACATTGCGGCAGATATAAAATATTGCTTCAAATTTAAATGACATTTTAGTTCCATGGCAGAGGCCACAAGAAAGTCATTCAGATCACATCAAATAAAAGTTAGGTGTGTTAAAGCTGATACTCACGTGAGTCCTCCTCTATTTCTTCGTTGTCTTCACATTGAACTGTAAAGACATGCAGCTAAATTACTTTACACATTTAAGAACCGACTTTAAAAAAAGAACCTTATTATCTAGATTATTATACTGAAGTTTTGTTCAGGCCTGTTTCAGTTCAGAAGAAAGATGTTATCTGAGAATCAGCCTCCAGATATAAGAGATTGAAAACTTTCCTCTTTGCAAAATACAGAATAACACTTTCACGCGGTTTATTGATATAGGTTTGTCAAATGTTAAATGAATGATATATTTAATATTTGCACAGTTGATTATACATAGACATACGGAATAGCATACATTGTTAATTCATGTTTGTTCATTGCACGTTATTTAACGCTAATGCTGATTTGTTTTAATATATGTAAAAATCAACATCAACCCGAGATGAGTGAATGTCAGCTATCGAATTAGGAAATGTTAACCGCCAAAACCTCGCTTTTAAACGTTACCAAAATCATTTTACTTTAATTTACAAGTATGCAATAATTCAACGCATTTCAATTGACTGTAAGTCTCTGCGAAATGTCACTCAACATCTTATCTAAAACATCTTTTTCATAACATACTAAGAAATATCATATTGTTTCATCATTTCGTATATCATAATAATAAAAATCACATTCAGCCGTAAGAGAAGGAAGAGGTAAAAAAATGAATCATCACTTACAAGGAAATTATCGGCTCAAACCAAGAGAAAGAGTCAACTTTATCTTTGTTCATTAACAAAGACGAGCTGTTTTGCAATCAGTGACAAAATGAGAAATCAAAAGCAACAAAATGAGTCAAACTAGTTATAATGTAACGTGACCGTCCTGTCTTCAACTTTCCTCATTGTCCATTGTGGTCAAAAGGTACGTGAACGTGTTCTAAAAGCACACTTTAACTCCACAAGACACTACACAACTGTTTCGTTGCCTAGGGGCCAATTACAGTGTGAAATGATTTCTAGAGACTATGACGAACAGAGCAGACAGGACAGAGGAGAGTTTCTTTAGATGAATGGGGGAAACAGGAAAGAGAGAGATAGGATTCTACATGAAGAAAAAAAAAAGATCTACTACCGTGAAGACCTACCAAGTTCAGTCCAGCTAGCTGTCAATGCCAAAAGCAGGAATAGTATAAGATTCATTTCCCAGAGTCCTTGATGGAAGCGATGGCCCACTCTATGGGTAGACAGAGACACAGACTCATTGCATAGTGACTGGTGGCTAACACGCCTTCATGACATCCTGCTTCCTCTTTCAGACCTGATTCACCTACCTACAAAAAAAAAACAACACCACCCTCTCGTTCTCTCCCTCGGATGTGATGCAATCAAGCAGTGAGCTTGTTACCACAAGCCAAGCTGTTCCTCGGTTAGCTCTGAAAACACATTCCTGCATATATGGTATGTGACCTGACCAAAAACCAGAGAAAAAAAAGAGAAGTGCAAAAAGAGCTGAGTAAACAGAGGCAGCTTTAAACTGGGAGACTTTAAACAGGCTGAAGTAGGAAGAGAATGTAAAGTGTTTGAGTGCGTACACTGCTACAGCTGTCACGGTCAAAACACTTATGTGCTTAAGAATGTTGATACAAAAATAACTTTGTTGAGTATGAATATAGATTTTTGCATTAAGGAACTGATGCTGTGAGCTCAATGATTGCACAAATATCTGAACATTATTATGATATTTAGATATGTTTGATAAACTATTATCTAACATAAAAATTTAGATTTTATATATATATATATATATATATATATGTGTATATATATATATATATATATATATATATATATATATATATATATATATATATAGTTTATTGCAAGAAAATAACAAAATCACAGTATTAAATTATATTTAAAAGTGGTCCCAGGTTTTGGTAATAGTATCGCAAATAAATAAAAATATTGCAAATTAATTAACCCCACATGTAATGTTTTTAAATACATTAAATTTGAAATATATTGTCATATAAGGAAAGAACAAAAACAATAAAAAATTATTTTTATTGTTTATGTATGTATGTAATACATTTTCGGTTATACAGTATGTTATATCCATCCTAAAACCCAACATGATGATATTAAGTATATAAAAAATAGACATGTATTTAAAATGAAATACTCAAAACATATGAATATATATATATATATATATATATATATATATATATATATATATATATATATATATATATATATATATATATATAGACCTATTTTATGTCTACTGTGTAAAAATATATTTCGCCTGCCTTACAAGCCTGCCTTACAACATCTATGACACATATAGCAAAAGACTGAGTCATGAATCTTCAGAAGCCCATGTACCATATAAATATATACACATTCTGTAAAAATAACTTGTTTTGTGCTAGCCTATATTAGATTAACATCAGCCGTATCTACAACCACTTCTAAAATCGTACAAATGTAGAGGAGCCCATTTTTTAGATCCTTTGATTGTTTATTTATTTCTCTTTCTGGATCCCCATTAGCAGCTAAAGTGGTGGCTATTCTTCCTGGCTTCCTGATCTTGTTGGTGTATTGCTATGCAGTCATTAAATGAAGACGAATTTAGACACACTAAACGCTAAAACATTTATAAAATAACTACATAATGAATATTTTAATATTCAAACTAAAGTATATTGTTGCGAATCTACCACGTCCTAAGATCAGAGAAGAAACGTAGTGGCGCGCATGCGCCTTAGATCCACGCATGCGCAGTGAGAGTTCCTCCCCATCTCGCGCCAATATCGAGTTTAACTGGAGTTGTCAGACATGGTGAGAGCGTGATTTTTATTTTTAATAATTCTGTTGCTTCTATTACTGTTTTTAGAGAATGGCGCTTATATGATGAGCACGCGCTAGAATGTTATTAACACAAACTGTTTCGTTTAAAATTAACTTATCGACATGATGCCACTCATTACATCTATAAACCCCTGTCCTCAGACCATAATACAACGCTTCATACATATAGAACAACAAATATAATCAGCGTTCAAAACGTTTTTTTTTTAAATAAACATTACTTTTAAATAAACATTACTGTTGTGTTCTGACAACAGCCGAGTTTATTTTTTAAGCGCTTCCAACTTTTGCAGCCTTTTATTAACACGCTCACATTTATGACAGTCAATAATAATAATAATAATAATAATAATATTAAAGCCAGTCGTCCTGTAAGTCCTATTAAATTTAAATATTAGAATTTTGGTATGAAGCAGTCTGTTTGAACAAGAGACAGAAATGTAAAACTAAATCATATAATAGGTTAAAATAAATAAAAATGACAATATTTAAACATGTAAGAATATCATCTATTTCAATGTTACATTAATAAATCAATTAATTATATTTGCAGGTTCAATCCTCAGTCAATTTAAGCAAAATCATTTTGAACTATTTAATATTCTGTTACTATCACTATTTAACAGTCTAAAATAATAACGTTTTTTACCACTATCTCCACTTTTTTCTATGAAATGTTTAATACTAAACGGTTAATAATATATAAAAGCACCAGACCTATTCAGTAGTGACAGCTGAATTAGTTTTAAGTTATTTATTTGCAGAACTGTATTCATCTTATTAATGCAAATGTTTGTATTTTCACAGTCTAAAAAGAAAGGCCTTAGCTTGGAAGAGAAAAGAAGTCGTATGATGGAAATATTTTTTGAAACTGTAAGTATGCATGCTTTCAGATTCTTATTCTCATCCATTAAGCTAATGTGTGATTGTGTCCTTGTCTGACACAGTTCTCTAGTAGTTTGTTATTATCTGTAACTTTGGTGCATAAGATTAATTAAGATCATTTCTCCCCTTCCAGAAAGATGTGTTCCAGCTGAAAGACATAGAAAAAATTGCCCCCAAATCCAAAGGAATCAGTAAGTTTTATTAACCCATAATGCCTTTTAGTTAATGCTCCTGACACCGATAAACCAATGTCACAGATAGAGGGAGCTCTAAATGTCCTTGCACATTTTTTATGGAACGTATGTAATAATAATCATCAGAAAACTGATCCTTGCCTGTTTGATTTGGATTGAATGCAGAGGATTTCCAGACGAGGGGCCAATATGACTAACCTAGTTGTATAAATAGACAGGAAAGCGGGCCTGTTGACCTGAAATTCAGAAAAGTTCTGCCCTAGAGCTTTATAAGTATCTAATAATGATGCTGAAATGTTTGTCTTGTCGGGTAAAATAATAATAATAATTAAAAAACTGGCATGACGTTAAAAAGGCTGTGCGTATCAGCACATATATCTCTCAGAGCTCTTTTAAGACAAGCATCCAGGATTAAAAAAAGCATACAAACAGCAGAGAACAGTTATTAAATGAATGTCAATGGAGGAAAGGCTACCTTTACATAGCTTATGTTTGTACGATATGTTTTCAGTTCATTAAAAAAACATTTTTTGCTTTCCGAAAACTGCTGTTACAATACAATAACAGCTTTTTTTTTTGTTTTTATACAGTCATGTGACGCAAAACAGATTTCAACAAAGCATCATCTATTTTATTTTGCAGTGTCAAAACTACACAGACAACCAAATGCTTATTTTTGCTCATGCTTAATCTCTTTTTCAGCTCCTATGTCAGTGAAAGAGGTGTTGCAGAGTCTGGTGGATGATAACATGGTGGACACTGAGAGGGTGGGCACCTCCAACTATTACTGGGCGTTTCCTAGTAAAGCCCTGCACGCCCGTAAACGCAGATTAGAGGAACTGGAAAGACAAGTGAGGGCATCTCTTCTTGGTATCTCACACTGGATGTATGACAGTTGACTTAATAAAACTGTAAAAAAAAGTTTTAAAAAATAAAACCTTTAACCTTTAAAAATATGGTAACACTGTTTCAGGTTTTATGACATGGGATATTGATGTCTACATTAAATACAATGTATTTAACTTTATTTCTTTTAAAAGAATAATTAACTTAAAAAACAACATTTTCTGAAAATGTACTCATCCTCAGGCCATCCAGCATGTATAGATCTGTTTATTTTTCATATGAACAGATAAAAAAAAAATTAAAACGATTGCTTTGCAGTGAATGGTTGCCTTTGAAATGAGTGTAAACGGCTGATTAAAAACATCACATTAGTCCACAAGTAATCGCCTTGTGAAGGGAAAAGATGCATGTTTGTATTGTATGTTTTTTTTTTGCTCCTGGCTAAATTACAAGTCCTCTTTCCATAATGTTGCTTCCTTTGACACCCATGATTTGACACCTCTTTCTGTTCTGAGGAAGAGGCAAGAGACATTCGATTCATTTTCCTTTCTGTGTAGAATGAAGACGGGAATCAGCGCAAAAAAGCCCTTCAGCAAGCCGTTGACAGAGCCAAAGTGGGACGTGAAGTTAACGTGCGCGTTCGCTTCTCTCTGAACTACATTACTGTACAGCTCTAATGTCTGTGGGTCCCGTCTGACCATGGCTTGTGTGTGTGTGTGTTAGGAGGAGAGAGAGAACCTCCTGAAGGAGCTCGCAGCGTTGAAACATCAGAGAGATCAGCTAAAGGCTGAGCTGGAGAAGTACAAAGAATGTGATCCAGAGGTGGTGGAAGAGATACGTGAGTAAACCACACAGATTTGTATGCATAGTTTTACTAATTGAAATTAAACGAAAATAAAAAAATAATACTTCAATTTATTCAAATAAAAAAGCACAACAAAATGACTAAAAAGTTCAAATGAAAATATGAGCAAAACTATAAGTGCATATAAACAATAACAAAACACTGATAATTAGCGTAGAGGAACTAAGTAGTTCACATTTTACCCTCCAGATGGAGTTTGCACAAACACATTTATTCTTAGCACTGCATGCTCGCAAGCAGTTGAAAGTAGCTGGTCTATTTCAGAGTGGTTTGCTTTAGGCTGTATGCTGACCGCAGAGCTGCTAAATCCAACATCACCATGTTTTTTAGAGATTGCATTTATAGTTGAATGAATATATAGAGTTGAAGTAAATTATTAGAAAAACAGCAGTGAAACACAGGAAGTAACAAGTATAGCATATCCTAGTCTGTTATTAGTATTTTTCATGTAGCACTGGCATTCAGTGTATACATGTATATAATTTCAAAAGGTCTTTAAATATTTAACACATAGTTAATTCCATGAACTTTGCAACACTTTTAGTGAATTAAGCGGTTAGATCATCTGAAGTCTGTGCTGTGTGTAAAATTAATTTCAGCTGGTCTAAAGTGCTTGATTTTGATGATTATCAAGTACATTGTTTGTTACTGTGTTCTTCCTTTTTATTCATGTCTCATAGCCTTGTCTTTAAAGAGGAAATTCTGATGTTTCTTAATGACATCAATCTTAAATTGATTTCACAACTACATCCCCGTGACTCTCATAATGTCTGAAACATCAGCCCTGGTTAGGTCTCCCAAAAGCATGATCTGTGCTTATCTACCTTCTGTCACTGAGGCGTCCTGCACAAATTAATACTAAGAACCCGGCGGGATGTCATTGCCGCATTTAGTTTGTTTTCCATTGCAAAGATCCTCTGTTTGCATTTTTTCAGCTGCAAATTTTTGTAACGCAATCATCTGCATTATTCTGACAAGGCACCTGGGAGCGAGTAGCACACAATAAAGAATCAGCATCTCTCTTCACATAATTCTGCATAAGCAGGGAAACATTGCTCACAGCGGGTCTGAAGCCTCACCGTGATTGTCATGAAGTTCACTTGAAGGCGATGCGTTTCTGAAGACATGGTGTTGTGATGACTGTAGTGATACCAAAAATCAGTTCAACTTTATTTTTGGATCTGTTAACCAGTTGCTTATTTGTATGTATATTACTAGAATAGTAATACTAATTAAGCACATATTAATGCCTTTTTCTACATCCATAATCTTACTCTGTGCCTAAAATTAACAATTTAGGCTTAAACTTAACTCTTTATTGAGAGAAAAAAAACACTGTTAATAGTGAAGTGTTCACTATTCTAAATTGTTATCAACACATCTTTTTTTAAGTCAACAACTAATTTGTATGCATTTATGTATTAGAACATTAACCGTTTACTTCCTCGAAACCCCTCCGGTGATTGGTTGATTTCATTTGAAGCTCTGAAAGAGGCACCTACTGGCAAAGAATGAATTTGCGTTTTAATCCAGACTAACCTAAAAATCAAGTTTTCCCAGGTAAAAATTGATTCATAGATAAATCCGATCTCATTTCTAAATGAAGGCGGTTCACTTCCATGTATTTCATTCAGACCATGCTGCACTCACTTTTTATTGGTCACACTCATACAATAATAAAAGACTATTAGTTCACAGATCAATCAAACATCTCAATCACTTTTCTCATCTCCTGGCCGCGTGTAGACCCAGATATACGTCACTTTTTGCGTTCTTTTCAGTTTTGTGCACAACCACATGAGCACAGCTTTCAAAGTATACTCAACCGCAGATGTTTGCAGATGAACGTGCTCGACACATGCGCAGTACCACCTGCTTGACTTGCGTTGTCCTAACATTCACTTTGTACATTGTACATGTTATATGCCCGTCCACGCAGTCTTTAAAAAATTGTCTTCATGCGGACAGCTGAAGTGTAGTCTACTTTTGGCCTTACCACCGACCGCTAATCTCTACATTCTGTGCCAGAATTCAGTGTTCTGTGCCAATTGGAGCAAAAAGCACAGGTTTTATTTAGTTATTTTTATTTATTTTTTTTTACTTTTTAACTTTCTCTTATGTTCAACAACTTTTGTTAAAAGCTTTTAAATTTCACTGTAAGGGGTCTAAAATAAAGTAAATACACTATTTTTTTGATATTCCAGCACTGGTGCAATACATGAGTGCAGTACATTTTGTTGAAAAATGAGAATCATGTTGGAGAATCAGGATCTCAATTCTCATGGAAAAAAATGATTCACATTTTAGCAAGAATCGTGCAGTCCTTGCAGGCAGTATGTTAATGTTTCACTTAGACGTCAACGTGAAATGGCTTGGGACTCGTTTCAACGATTCAGAGTCGACTTCTTTTGAGAGACAACTTTATACATGGTGAGCTTCCAGATTTAAAAGTTTGCAGGATGTTTTCATTCACTTAGAACTGTTATACACTTCATGATAGGTCGTTTTCAGAAATATTTCAGAACACTTTCATATGGTGCTAAATTTCATGTCTTGAATTTGATTTGGAAAAAAACCCTAAACTGTAGATACCTTGTAGCATACAGCTTAAGTTCTACCCGAATGTTCAGTGCCTTGTTATAATATTCCTGACCTATCGCACATTTCCAGACAAGTTCAGCTCTGAACGTTCTGTGATCCTCTCCAGACAGTTCTGCGATCAGCCGTGAATAATCATCTCTCTCAGGCGCTGGTGGAGATAATGACTCACGTCTCTTGAGAGAAAATAACATTTGTAACCTCTCTTTACATCATCCACCTCGTTCATCACCCCATCCCTGCAGCTCCGTCTCTCTAACAACCCCTCCAGTTTAAATGCTGTGAAAATGTCAGTAGTCCCTGCTGAAATACTTGCTTTTTCTGCCTCTTGGGATTTGTTGTTATGTGTATTTTAATCACTTTTAGAATCGGCTTCTAGGCGATCTGAACTGTTGCATCTCCCTGAGGTACTATGTTCTGAAATATGTGTAACAGAAAAGCAAGGAGCACCATTCTCACACGATTCTGAGTCAACAGAAAAAACATTTGCATAGACGGTCGGCGCAGGGATCGTGATCCCCGTTTAGAATTTGTGCACTGGTGCTAGTAACATTAGAAGTAGATTTCTCTTGTGTCTTAGCGTGTTAGTAATGGCTATGGCAGTTGTACACTTTATTAATTTATTCATAGCTTGCATCTTGTTGTGTTGCTATAGAGGATGTTCAAGGACGACACGCGACGAATGAATAAATTAGTGCACGTTTTATAGCACCCTTGGCGTGAGCCGTTATCTTATTTGACAGTTTGGTGGAATGCTTGATTCTGATTGGTCATTTGCAGCATTTAGGGGTCAGATATTAATGAATAATTATTGCAATCAAGGACATGAAACAGATCATATATTGTTATATACACTACCATCCAAAAGTCTGGGTCCGATCTATAAAATGTTTTTGAAAAAAAGTATTTTAAACTTTATCCATCCAAATTTTATTATCATTTAAAATAGCAGTTTTCTACAGGAAGATTTTTTCCTGTGATGAAGGCTGAAGTTTTAACATCATCAACAACTAGTGGAGGGCATAATTATGCTAATATTTTTAAAATATCCAACATGATTATGTCAGTTAATTTAAAAAGTTTCATAATTAAAAAGTTTAATGATAAATTGTCATTATCACACAATAAGCACCTGTCAGGCTGATTGTATTCAAAGATGAGATTTTGTTCACTGTCTCTGGACATTCAGCTATTCTTTTAGTTTTTTAGTTTTTTTTCCTCCAAATGTTCAATAACTCATCAATATTTCATGTCTATGTATTTATTTATTTGCTAAGTAGCCATATATCGAGCTGAGCATGTTCAGTCAGACATTATCGCAAAATAAATTCCTTCAAGGTGATGATCGCCCTGTCAAGGTTCTTTACTTATGCATTAATCAAAACTGCATTAAAGAGACTTCACAGTCCTGCGTATTCAAGAGAAACCTAATTTATCTTGAAGGTTTTATTTTTTCTGCTTTAGTGAGTGAGGGCTCGGTGCCAGTTATTACAGGGATGCTGTCCCAGTCGGGTCAGTACCAGAGGGCTGCTGATATCGTGCCTCGAGCGGTACACTTAACCCTGATTACCTCTGGGGTCTTGAACATGGCAGTGCTGTCATCACACTTTATGGATGTGCTAATAAAAGCTAATTTATCAGTGCCGCTCACAAAACTACATTAACTACAAAAAAAGATAAAGAGGTCACTTAAATAATCAGTCAATCAAATATATTTGGTGCGCTGTATGATTATAATTCATTGAAACAAATTATATTTTAATTTACACAAAAATGAAAATATGAACTAAAATGAACTAGCTCATAACAATCATTATGACCGATCCACTAAAATGACCCAGCTCATTTGGCAATAGGTCAGGGCTGGTTTTGGATTCACTACAAAAAAACTATCTGAAGAGTCAACTCTGGTTCATGTGTTTTTTTGATGTATTTTTTTTTTTACTGTTAAAGGGGTCATATGACGCAATTTCAAATTTTCCTTTCTCAATTTTTTTCTTTTACATCTTGCACAAACAAGATCTGCAAAATGTGAAAGACCGAAGAGATATTCTTTATGAAAGTTTTGGCTTGTACACCCTCCTAAAATAGCTTGTTTAAACATGGCTCCACTTTGAGAAATGCACTGGATAGCTGGCCAATCAGGGCTCATCTTTTTTTTTTTTTTTTTAGAACAATGAGCTTTATACAGATCAACCTTTTGAGGAAGGCGGGGCTCAGAGGAGAAAACAATGTGTGTTTTTTATTAAACTTAAACAGCATAAACACGTTGCATTACACCAAGTACACAAAATGGTCTTGTTAGCAACATAACACAACCTCATATTCAACTTTAATATTCAATAACAGCGATACTGAATAGTGTAGGAAACACTGACTGAGGCTTTTCATACTGTGCTTAACTACGGGTTATCATCCTACTTAACCCTGTTTTAACCCCGGGTAGAGCAACGTTTCACACTTGTGTAGAAGCTGGATTAGCGCTGTTTTTTAACTGGTGTTCTGACACGCTGCGGTGCTAACCCTGATTGTGGTGCTAAACTTATGCGGTGGGAAATGATAAAGTGTTAAAATGTTACGCTAGATGCCTAGCAACACACTCTCAGTCGTGTGCCTCATATTTACATGCTTTGGATAGTAACAGAAACACTGCGTTGCATAAACAGTCAACAGTACCAGAGTGGAATACAGTACACAGGATTCAGTTTAACCGTGGTGTCAAGTGTTTAAAAGCAATCAGAGTATTATATTCTTCTCACATTGCAGAAGTGTATACTTTCTTAGAACTTTAAATAGATGGGTTCATTATGGTATTAGTATTTTTTTTTTAATCAAGAATTGAACTGGCTTCTATTGTTGTAGTGTTTTTTTGTCTGTGGAAAGGGGTCATTCTTTCCCCAGAGTTGTGTCTTTGGAGAGTCCTTTGTTTAAGCACTACCCAAAATGATTTCCATTCACCTCCTGACCCGTTCTATTGCACTGGAGCTCTGCAGTGTCATGCATCTGCTCCTGTCAAGTCAGTATGAACAGAGAGAACGCAAGTCATTAAGATTACAGATTGATCTGCGTTTTCCCAGATTGGATTTGATCCAAGGCCTTGGAATGACTTTTGAGCATTTGCTAATCTAGCTCTGAAATTGAAGTGGTCTGGGCAGCACATTCAGTATGATGGATTATATATCAGAGTGGGTCTGCTAACTGTCTTAGAAGAAAATCTTTAGACTTAATAGCTAGCATGACGTACAACTGTCTATTGGGCTTCAAGTGGCTCGGTTTTACGGAGTCCAAAGTTGATGTCAGTGTGCCAGTTTTGTCACATTTATGTCACAGTTTTTGTACATTTATGTTCTAAGAAATCGACGAATGAGATTATTAAGGCAAATACAAAAGGTTTGCATAGTAACACAACTTCTGCATGAAATTATGCGAATGCACTGATGAACTTGAACTTAAATGCTTGTAAAATTGATTTATTTTCATCAACTAAAATAATAATATTTGACAATATTACAGTTTTTTTCAATTCATTTGGTTGAATGTTCATTAATGTCATTTTCATGAAATAAAAAATTTGATCACCTTTTTAATAACATTTTAAAACACTGAAATGAATGAATATGACCTGATTAATTATTAACTAGATTTGAATGATACTTCCATCAAAAGATAAACTGCATAAACAAACACTAGACTTCTCGATGTTAATCTGACCTGTTAAAATACTTATAATTTTTCCAGGTAAGGCCAACATTACAGCAAAAGAGGCCGTGTCCAGGTGGACAGGTGAGTTGTTTGCATGCCTCACACCTCAACAAATCCCAAACCAATTATTTTCTTTGATAATGTCATGTGACGCGTCCACAAAAGATTCTGAAATGTAGGCCACAGACAATCCTGACAATCCAGTTTCGTCAGATCAGGCTAATGTCAGTCCATGTATGTTGATCTTAGATTCTCTCTAGAACATAGTTTTTCATTCATCCAAGCAAACCAAAAAGATCCTGCGCAGTGCTGTGAAAAACGAATATCTGGTCGTAATGCCGTTCGCAAATGTTGGTGCGATGCAGCTGCTTTGTTGACTTTGATACCATGGCCCAGGTCCAGTTCCAAGTTCCAGTCTTGTTTGTGGCAGAGTAAAATGAACTTGTTGGCGTGTTTTTATAACTCTCGACTCAGGCAGTGCAATGCAAGCCCCTGGTTGTTCCCAGGCATTTTTTTTTGGAATGCAGCAGACACAGACATGCACACCACTTAACTTCTGGAGGAAAATTCCTTTTTGTGCGCTGTCAACGTAACTACAAAAGTGGTCTCAGATGAGCGGTGCATGAAAACCTTTGGCGCAGACATGTTTGGGAACACAGCAGACATGCTAAATGGCAAGGTTTTAATGGTCTGTTTACATTTAACAGATCAGATTTCAGCCAAGAGTCAAACACAACGTACACTCTAGACTGGGCAAGCGCAAACACATGTAGGTTTCTCTATATTACCGAGTGATCTCATAGATGGAAAGGTTTGTGTAAGGAGATGATTTACTGTACCTTTCCCGTAAAGGCAACCCCTCACACCAACCTGATAATATCAGTGGATTTAATGCAGTATATTATTTAGCAGATTCACAATAGTGCGAGCAATTTTAAAGTGCCTTCAATAACTTAACCTGTGCACATGCCATGCCATAGCAAGCTATCAGCTGTGACCCACAGAAATGAAACTATTTTTGTTCCTGTAAAAATTATATTAAAAGCAATGCCTCTTCTATTTATGATTGTACTCAACTATGCTTTTGCCTGCATAATTATTAATGACATTTCTCATAATTCCTCATTTTTGCATCTTATGTGTGGTCCGTGTTTCACGATCATTCTTTTGCAGATAATGTTTTTGCAATCAAATCCTGGGCAAAGAAGAAGTTCGGCTTTGAGAACAGCAGCTTGGACAAAGCTTTCGGAATACCAGAGGACTTTGACTACATTAACTGACCGAAACGGATCTTATGATTGTTTTCAAATCTGCACAGTCAGTAAGGTTTATTGTATTAGCTCAGTTAGATTTCTGTTTGTTATCAGTTCTGTATGTTTGAGAAACAGCTGTGACTGACTTACATCGTGAAAAGTGCGGAGTACATTGTCAGCGGCGCCCCACCCTAGAAATTTAACCTTGTCTGCTACAAGCAAAACTTTCAGATTGATTTGTCCGGGTAAAAAGGGTAAATCTGCTCCCGGTGTGTAAGCGGAGAAGGTGTTGTGTTAACCCTTGGCCGCCCAGAGATGCACCCTATAACCACACTGACTGCTTGGACACCTGTTGATAGAGAAACCAAACCTTGCAGATACTGCTGGGATGATAAATGGAGCTGCACATCAAAGGTCAATTCAAGGAAATGAATCACAGGTTAGAGTTAAAGAAGGTAACAATTGTTTGTAGACAAAAAAAGTATGTTGCAAGGATACATTTGGTTCTTTATGAAGTAGGATGTGTTATGATGTAATGTTATATGTTCAGGTCAGGTTTCTTTTTTCTGTTTATATATATATATTGTTTTGTGCACATGTATCTTGTAAATATGAAAAAATGGCTTTTTCAATGACTTTGTGTGATATGGTTTAATAAATGTACAGTTATCAAGCACATTGTTTGTAATGAAACATTTTGTCCTGCTCTATAATACTACATATTTAATGGTAATGCAGCATTGTTAAATCATATGCATTCTGACTCTACTAAAGCATAAAAATACCGTATGTTTGCAGATATTTAAGAAACATTCAAAGTTAACGTACTTGTTTATCTATTAAAAGAATGCGGTCAGTTTTTCTCCTTTAAAAATGTTCCTTCCGGGACGGAGTGTCTGTGTTTGTTTTGGTCGTTGTAACTCGTCCACGGTCAGTTTACTCAGTTGTATTTCAGCACCCCGGGTTGCCAGTTGGCTCATTTTATTATAAAGATGTCGGTTCCTGTTGGTGCCGTCAATCTAGAAACCTACGTGTGCATCAAGTCTGAGGGGCCAGGTGAAAAAAAAAACACCTGGACTGCAAATATGTGTTGAATGGAAACATCATTTATTATTATTATTATTTATTGATAGCGTTAGTTTCCAAGTTTTACATGTTTTTGTCTATTGAAACACGGTAATATTGATTTGCAGTATTAAAATATGAGTAATTCCTGAATAAGTGAAACTATGTAAAATAGGTTTATCAATAAGCACACAAGTGAACAATTTTAAGTGTGTAGAAAGCTTAGTGTTGAGTTGTAAAAAAAAAAAAATACACAATTAATTGTATTTGAACTGGCCATATATAAAAGATGTGATTTGGAGTTACACATGGTTTGTTAATGTTAATTTTAAAGACGTTCTATTAATCAATAATACAGCACATCGGATCCAGTAAAGATAACCTTGAGTAAGATATTTTAAGAAATCATTTTGTTCATAGACTGAGATAAACACAGAACATTTTAGAGGTTCGCCTCCTTCCGTCTATTTGTGTAGAGCCTGTTGTAGAAATATCCCAGTGTTGCGACTGTGATCTTAAAAGTACGAGTGGATTATCTCTTCCCATTTAAAACAGCACCGTCGTCGCGACAAAACGGCAAACAACGATCGTTGCAGTCGTTGAGTCTGCCTCTAGTGGGCGCCCTTACGTGCTGAGAGAGAGAGAGAGAGAGAGAGAGAGAGAGAGAGAGAGAGAGAGAGAGAGAGAGAGAGAGAGAGAGAGAGAGAGAGAGCAGGGAGGGAGGGTGTGAGAGAGAAAGAGAAAGAAGTCAAGCCAGGGAGCTCAGCACAGCCAGCATGGCGAGCCAAAGGGACTTCACGCACAGAAAAACATGGATTAATGTCCTTCTGCGACTCCTACAGCTGTTACTGCCGTACATCCAGCACGGAGGAGCTCAGTTTGAAGGTGCGGGGGACAGATCGCTCTTATTTATTTAGTCCACGAATGCAGCGCGACTGCGAAAATGTCGGAGGAACTGCCGAGGGCTGATTTGACAAGTATTCAAGTGCACCCGTTGTGCTAAAATGGCACAATAACCGTTGCTTCTATCCGCGATCTGATTTATTTCTCGCGGGTTTTCACCCGTCTGCGCGAGGATTAACGTTTTGATTGAAATCTGAAGAAAAACGGTTTGCGCTTTTTTTTTTTGGCCAAGTTACTGGGTTTTGTTCGGTTTCCTGTGTCAATGCAATACGCTACAAAGCCCGTATAGCTCCGTACAGCTGTTATTCAGCGCAGGCTTCGGGGGCTAAGCGTCTGCCCGGTGATCGCGGCGGAAAACACGCGTTTTAGGACGGCATTAACGCGCATTTAAATGCGTTTCCAGCTGCGTGCGCTCGGATTGTTGACATGGCGTGAGCTCTGGACTAAAATAGCCTGTCCGTTCAATTTCACGCCTTTGTCATCCACGCCAACTCATCCGCCGCTCAACTACTGGAAATGTATCGGTTAACGCGCGCGAGATAATCCGAGCTCTACGGGGTCGTTTTCGGATGTCCTGTGTTTTTGTTTAGAGACGGGGTTCGGTGGTGCTGCCTGTTGTTAACCCCTCGCATGATTCTCTCTCTGTTTGTGTCCTTCTTTCCCCCCCTGAAGCTCTGACTCAGATGTCCAGCGTGGTTGAAGTTTGGCAGGCTGAGGACGCAGACTTCTTCGTGCCGTCGCAGGTACGTGAGCTCGCGAAAACATGACGTTTTTATTACGGTTCGGCTTCGTTGTGAGCCGCGAGCACGTGCGGGACGTGCTGCAATGTGCTATTGTTGCGTCTGCGAGGGGGGGCGAACATCAAAATAAGGCCTTTCTTTCGTTTTGGTATGTAGGTATCGTATGTTTTGGTTTACGCAGTTCCTTATATGGCCGGGGCGAGTGTTTATTTAGCTTGGTGTAATGTGTTTCCATGTGGAGGCGGGAACAGGACGCCTCTTTCTGTGGGGCTCTGGGATCCTGAATGGACCTGTATCGTTTCATATGCTCTCAGCCGATTTACCTCATTTCATGTTTGTATAATTGCTTACGAGTAAGTAATTAAACACAAATTAGGTTTAGCAGTGTGTGTGTGTGTATATATATATATATATCTCCCAAGTAATTGTTTTTAAGGATTAAAATCTAATTGTCGAAGCGTTTTGCAAAAATCTATGTTAGGTATTCTCATTTTGGTAATGGTTTAATACTAATTATTATTATTATTATTAGCACAGTTCACTCAAATAATGAAAATTGTGATTTGACCTCCTTTCTGCTGCAACGCAACAAATTTCGAAGATTGTTTGTAACCACGGAGTTTTGCTGACGTTTGACTTTTATTGCAGTTACATCCAGTAATGAAAGTCGCTATGCTCCGAACCAGACATCTTTTAAATAAAATGAGGGGTTTTAATCATTCGCTTGCATGGCATGTTAAGAAGATGCAGTAAAAATGGCTTAACTCTGCTTAGTCTCTTAATTTTTTGGGTGAACTGTGCTTTTTCAGCAGCTGAAATTTATGCTGTTGTCGTGACCTTTGACCTCGTGGAATTTTTTATTTAATGGTTTGTCAGTTAATGAGTCTAATTGCAAGCTGTGTGAGAGCTAGAGACAAACAAAACACTGTGATTTTACATGTGTGTGTGTGTGTGTGTGTGTGTGTGTGTGTGTGTGCACGAAAATAACTAACTTGAGTAACTATGTAGGCATAAAATAAAATATAAAAACTGTTTCGTATGTTAGTAAATGGTTCTAAAATAACGCTAGTTTGTGGTCCACTCTTCAAGTTATGTTTGTTGTACACGAGATGCGTTAAAGCACCACACTTTCCTGGCCTGGGACTTGGGCATCGCTACAGAAGGTTATTAGAAAGTAAGAGTTTTATTGCCAAGTATGATCTCACGCACAAGGAATCTATCTTTACTGTGCTTCGAGTTCTGAAGATATACAGTAATATAATAGTGAGGCACTGGATCATAAAATAAATGCATAACATTTACAGAAGGGTTGCTGTGCAGAGACGGTAGTATGTTATTAAATATTAATTGAATGAACATATTGCTCATAGGTATAAGGCATTTAAAACCAACACCTGGGACAGTTACAAATGAATGTTTGTGGTAGTGGATGTTTTGTTTATTATGATCAGGCTCACGAGACTGATTCAAGTATGATAAAGATGAATTTTTTCATGTTTCCTTTGGGGCAGGAAGCTAATGTTGCACAAACATGCACAGAAAGCGTTGTTGCTTCAAAGGTTGACAGACAATTTGCCACTTTTGTGGTTAACAGTTGTGCAAGAGACCTGTCTTGGGGCTTGAGAATGGCCGCAATCAAAGAATGGAAAATTCCATTTATAGTTCTCCATTTGTTTAAAGGGGCTTTGTTTGTTGGTTTGACAGGAACGGAGGTGGCAAACTCTTATTGCATCAGTCTGTACTAGTATGTTATGTAGTAAGCGTGTTTTATGCTAGATGGAAATGTCATACTGAAACCAAACCATTGCTTGACTTAAAAAAAGTAGCATGAAAATTGACTATCGGTTTTTTTTTAACCAGTTTCCATGGCAACATTTCTCTTTCTCATTTTGTTTAACTTGATGTACTAAAATAACAAAAAAATGCATAAAGAACTACATAGAAACAAAATGACTAAAACTTTAAAACAAAATGAAAAAAAAGTAAAAAAATAATAATATAAATATTAATAAAAGCCATATTACTTGATGCTAAAATTGAGTAAAATTAAAATCTAAACCATTAGATTTGAGTTTTTTTTTTTAATGCAACTGGATGTGTTGATGTGGGTCATTACATAAGTGGACGGCTATGGTACGGTCAAGTTTTAAGAAAGTGGGTAATACTTCTTTACAGTATCCCTTATATGTTCTGTATCAGCTTCAAACGTCCATGTTATTAATAGCATATGAAATATTATTATTCACAACATATTGTTTGGCTGTGTTCTCTATTTTAGTTTTAATTAGATTTAAAAATGCTTTTTGAACCTTTATCGTCAATGTGTTAAATGAAATGGATCTTGGCCTGCTCGTTCGTGAATAATCTGGACTTACAAAATTTGAGGTCAAACGCACAAAGCGCTTTCAAGAAAAAAAACACATCAGTTGGAAAACCGACTAAAAGCAGACCCATAAATAGACTTTGATTCATTTGTAGTCAATATAGATGTCAGGAGTGATTGAGTAGACCTGCAGCATTCCAAAGAGAACCTCCTTCACCCCGTGATGGATGGGTGCCGCATTTACTCAGTGCATTCTGATAGTGCTTGTAAGTACTGCCCTGAAGACCTGCATGTTTTCTAGTTAGACGAAGACTCTAATTGAAACCCCTTGTCAGTAGGTTTGCATATTCATCCAATCGTTGTAAAATGTGTACTTAACAGTCATCTGACACCAGGCAGCCAAGTGGCCTTCATATACATCCATTGTGTGCCTGAAGGGCTATAGTTCCTATGGAAACGCTGCTTATAACAGAGTGCATAGACACCAGTCAGGTAATCGTGGTTTTCAAGGCTCTCGGTAAGATGGCTATTTCAGTAAATTGCCTATAATGTGCTACAGGCAGTTTATGGAAGAGCATGGCTATATGTGTCGAAACAGCACAGTGTTCCCTTTCACTACTGTTACATTAAAAACAAGGTCAGGTCAACTACTCGGACTCTGAATTCACAGGCTTCTGTTTCTAGATAACACTTTTTAAAGTGCAGCCCTAAATGAGGGAATGCAATGCATTTCTTATTACATTTATTTTGATTTCTGAAAAGTCTGTGATTTGTGAAATGTTGTAATGTTTCAGTTTAAAGTAACTTTTTTTTTTTTTTTTTCTTAATATCATTTAAAATGCAATCAGTTTTCAGCAGCCATTACTCCAGTCCACAGTGGAATCATTCTAATATGCGGATTTGCGAAAAACTTATTATGAGTGTTTAATAATTGCTTTTCTTTTTCTTTCTTTCTTTGAAAACCATGATTGATCAGTTTAATGCATCCTTGCTGGATAAAATGTGTAAATATTGCTTATACATTTTATCCAATTTCTGACTGTTACTAACTGAATCTATTTTAATATTTTTTTTTTCAGGCCGAGGAGCACAGTGAGAATGTTCCTCGAGACGAGAGGTGAGACTTTCTCTTAAAACCGCAATCCTTTTGAGACTCTCCTGGAATATTTGCAGTTTTTTTTTTTAGTAACATTTATTCAGGTGCAGTTATTGAAAATGTGTTTTTGTAAACGCACAATCTGTTATGCACAACATATTTACTAAATTATCAAACGTTTAGCTTTTTATCATCTCATTTAATTTCCAGTGGTCTATTGTGTACATCCTCTAAACATTTATCTGAAGGCAGGGCTGGTTTGTCTCAACATCGCACGGAAAACTAAGCCTCCCGAGGACACTAGCTTTCTGTTTACTCTACATTTGCATTCATGTGACTGGCATGACATAAGATCAACATACATTGTTTTATTAACTACATTTCCATAGCAATATATGAATAAGAGCAGCTTAGTTCTCACTGGCATTTTGTTTGTATGGAAAAATACCCATTTTAGCCCAAGCCCGCAAGGCAGCACATGCTTTCCAGGTGTTTTCAGATATGAGATATGAGTAGGTACAGATGCAAAAAAACAAACTGCCAAGCATTACCGAAGCTCAAGGTATTTCAATTGCAAGTTTTATGAGTGTTTGTCCTTTATTGCTGTGGTTTGCCTTATACACAAAGCTGACATTTTCTATGCAAGCTGTGGTTTTTTTCCAACAATTTGCAAATGTAGCATTTTCACATCTCATGTGTCTGCTACATTGTCACTTTTACAGAAATTGACACAAAATGGAAAACTTGTAGCAAGTGGGGAAAGTTCAAAGATCAATGTGTCTTAGATATGTCGTTGGCTCTCTAAAGACCTGAGGGTATAATAGTGATATACAAAACATAAAAATATTTGATCGGCTGCATTAGACCAGATGACACTGTTTTTTTTTTTTTTTTTTTTTTTAAAGCTAGTGAGTTATTTAGACCTATATCTGGGAGCACATATATACACATAAATGAATACAAGCTAATTTTATCCACCACTTTTAAAAATACTTCCTATGAAGTTCCATACTTCATACTGAGCAGTAGCATATCAGAAAATTGTGGGAGGTAGTAGCAGTTTATTCGGTCATGTCACAATGCTTTTTTTGATGCAAACCTGTAAATTAGTTATTTGGTAAATGTTTGCATTGCAGTTCATGCAAATACGCTTTGCCTAGTATGCCTTGCAGAAATTGTATTTGCATCTTATTTTATTTAACACATTCAATGCCGTATTCCATCTACATTAAAAAAAGAAATGGTCAGAAATTCGGCTAGTGTTGAAGCGGTTCATTCACTTATCCGGCAATTGACTGTCATGCAGTGCATGGAAAAAAAAAACTGACCCAGTTAAGAAAGTTATTGTCACCATAAACTATAAAATATTTGTTTCTTAGTAATTGGAACCTTTTGACTTTTCCGTTTTTCTCTTCATTGCCTCTTCACTGCCATATCCTCTCAGACGAGCCGTCACTAACTCTCTAGATCTCATTCTGCTATCTGCCTGTAGCAGATGTTTCATAGTTCGCATTGTCTTTTCATTGTTTTGACATGACTCAGGGTAACAGCATGCTCTGTGGTCAAGTCTTAATCAGAGACTATCACCAAGCACAATGACTGCTTTTAACACAGCAGCATCAACAAGACCCACTTCCTGTATCAACAGCTAAGAGCGGTTACATGGATGTTGAGATAAAGACATTTAGTGGAGAAAATAATGCCTTCTTAAAAACAATCTTCGGTCAGATTCAATTATGCATTATAATTGAATAATTCTTTGCTGCAGTTTCTATGGAAACCTTGCATATTTAAATGAAGCGGAGGGTGACTATAGGTTTTAAAACAAGGATGCAGAGATGACGCCTTCACTCTGATTGGTCCAAAATGAGATTTGAATTAGCAGAAATGACCAAATTTGGGTAAAACCTGTTATACAGTAGACAGTCATACTACTCGTATTTAAAGTTGAGATCAAAAGTTTACACCCCCCTTTCAAAATCTGCAAAATGTGAATTATTGTATATTTTTCTTAATTAGCATAAATATCTCTGCCCATCAGAGGCTACAGAAGATAGTTTCATGTTTCCCAGAAGACAAAATAAGTCATTTTAATCCTTAAATTTTAAAAGGTTTTCTCCCGCCGTCTGTAATAGTTGCATACGAGTCCCTCAATTGTCCTCCGTGTTCAAATATGAATTTCAAAATCATGGAAGGGGTTTGCATACAAAAAATGTGGCAAAACCGAAGAATTTGTGGGACCTGAAGGATTTTTCTGAACAGCAGCAGACAGTTTAACTGTTCAGGACAAACAAGGGACTCATGAACGTCTATCACTAAACAAAACGAGTCTAAGAATCAAGGGGATGTAAAATTTAAATTTAAAATTCATCTATCTCTTTTATGTAAAATAATAAACACAGTGAATTGGGGGCGTCACACTTAATAAATCATATTTTACTTCTGCAGTGTTGTGGATTAAAAACAAAGTGCTGTAGAGTTAAACTCAGTTTTGAATATTTTATATTGATCTGTGCAAAACCCAAAAAAACGTACACCCTAAAGACAGAGGTCATGTGGAGGCTATCTTGTAATGTATAACTCAAGATAAAGATTGTTGTGGAAATTGGCTCATGGGGTTTTAACGTCAGCAGGCATTGAGCTTGTCAGCGCTTTGGACTTATGATAGCATTAATGCAGTGTTAAGCAACAGAATGTGCATAGATGGGACAGAGAACTAGGGCGCATCCAGGATGCAAGGGCCTGATAAATTGTTACATTATTATTATTATTATTATTTTCACTTGCATCGTAATGAAGACCTGGAATGGACCATATTCATTCTTGTTCTTATTATTTAAGAGTTCTACATGTGTGAAGAGTATGTAATGCTATTACTAATGCTGCTGGTGTACAGAGTTTGCTCTTTGAACTTTGGCCTTGTGTTTGTGCAGGGTGGCTGTGATGGCATCTGTCTGTGTATCGGAGATTACCGACTCTTACAGCACGCGGAGCAAAGAGAATGTGTTATGCAGTTGTCTGAGGTCTATAGAGGACACATGGATTTTAGTAGATATAGATTTAGTAAATTATTCATGGATGGGTTTTTTCTCCTTTTATAAAACGCATTTATTTCATTAAGCCATTTGCCATCAAGACAACGCACAGCCGTGTGCAACGTTTATATATTTATTTATAACTTAAAAACTGTGCTCATTAGCCAAATTTTGGTAGATTAAATAAAACCTGCTTTACGTAAGGTAATTATTTGGGTTACATAAATCTGTAAAACATTTAGTTTGATTACTCTTAAGATGGAGAGAATATAAATAATGTTTCATTATTTTAATGCATTTTAAAACGCATGAACTTTTTTCAATTTTACAACTTGGATTCCTAGAACCTCTAAAGTTGTAAGTTTTATTTTGAGTCGGTCCTGTTGCATCTGAAAAGAGACTTATTTTGTAAAAAGGCTGTTTCTGTTAGTCCAGGAACTAGTGTTTCAAACTATTTGTGAGATGCGGAAATCTCACATTCCCAGTTATGTCCATTTAAAGATTTACAGATTAATAGAAACATGTAGGCAGTTTCGTCAGAATTTCAGGAAGCAATATTTTGCAAGTCGTCTAAACATTTAAGTCCGGGTTTTTGGATTGAAGCGAACATATCATGATTTGTTGAAATCTTAAGTATACGTTCACACTGAGGTAGAGA